>NC_090343.1:193547-263547 GCF_035084215.1 Heptranchias perlo
TAACCCTAACCCTAACCCTAACCCTAACCCTAACCCTAACCCTAACCCTAACCCTACCAACCCTAACCCTAACCCTAACCCTAACCCTAACCCTAACCCTAACCCTAACCCTAACCCTAACCCTAACCCTAACCCTAACCCTAACCTAACCCTAACCCTAACCCTAACCCTAACCCTAACCCTAACCCTAACCCTAACCCTAACCCTAACCCTAACCCTAACCCTAACCCTAACCCTAACCCTAACCCTAACCCTAACCCTAACCCTAACCCTAACCCTAACCCTAACCCTAACCCTAACCCTAACCCTAACCCTAACCCTAACCCTAACCCTAACCCTAACCCTAACCCTAACCCTAACCCTAACCCTAACCCTAACCCTAACCCTAACCCTAACCCTAACCCTAACCCTAACCCTAACCCTAACCCTAACCCTAACCCTAACCCTAACCCTAACCCTAACCCTAACCCTAACCCTAACCCTAACCCTAACCCTAACCCTAACCCTAACCCTAACCCTAACCCTAACCCTAACCCTAACCCTAACCCTAACCCTAACCCTAACCCTAACCCTAACCCTAACCCTAACCCTAACCCTAACCCTAACCCTAACCCTAACCCTAACCCTAACCCTAACCCTAACCCTAACCCTAACCCTAACCCTAACCCTAACCCTAACCCTAACCCTAACCCTAACCCTAACCCTAACCCTAACCCTAACCCTAACCCTAACCCTAACCCTAACCCTAACCCTAACCCTAACCCTAACCCTAACCCTAACCCTAACCCTAACCCTAACCCTAACCCTAACCCTAACCCTAACCCTAACCCTAACCCTAACCCTAACCCTAACCCTAACCCTAACCCTAACCCTAACCCTAACCCTAACCCTAACCCTAACCCTAACCCTAACCCTAACCCTAACCCTAACCCTAACCCTAACCCTAACCCTAACCCTAACCCTAACCCTAACCCTAACCCTAACCCTAACCCTAACCCTAACCCTAACCCTAACCCTAACCCTAACCCTAACCCTAACCCTAACCCTAACCCTAACCCTAACCCTAACCCTAACCCTAACCCTAACCCTAACCCTAACCCTAACCCTAACCCTAACCCTAACCCTAACCCTAACCCTAACCCTAACCCTAACCCTAACCCTAACCCTAACCCTAACCCTAACCCTAACCCTAACCCTAACCCTAACCCTAACCCCTAACCCTAACCCTAACCCTAACCCTAACCCTAACCCTAACCCTAACCCTAACCCTAACCCTAACCCTAACCCTAACCCTAACCCTAACCCTAACCCTAACCCTAACCCTAACCCTAACCCTAACCCTAACCCTAACCCTAACCCTAACCCTAACCCTAACCCTAACCCTAACCCTAACCCTAACCCTAACCCTAACCCTAACCCTAACCCTAACCCTAACCCTAACCCTAACCCTAACCCTAACCCTAACCCTAACCCTAACCCTAACCCTAACCCTAACCCTAACCCTAACCCTAACCCTAACCCTAACCCTAACCCTAACCCTAACCCTAACCCTAACCCTAACCCTAACCCTAACCCTAACCCTAACCCTAACCCTAACCCTAACCCTAACCCTAACCCTAACCCTAACCCTAACCCTAACCCTAACCCTAACCCTAACCCTAACCCTAACCCTAACCCTAACCCTAACCCTAACCCTAACCCTAACCCTAACCCTAACCCTAACCCTAACCCTAACCCTAACCCTAACCCTAACCCTAACCCTAACCCTAACCCTAACCCTAACCCTAACCCTAACCCTAACCCTAACCCTAACCCTAACCCTAACCCTAACCCTAACCCTAACCCTAACCCTAACCCTAACCCTAACCCTAACCCTAACCCTAACCCTAACCCTAACCCTAACCCTAACCCTAACCCTAACCCTAACCCTAACCCTAACCCTAACCCTAACCCTAACCCTAACCCTAACCCTAACCCTAACCCTAACCCTAACCCTAACCCTAACCCTAACCCTAACCCTAACCCTAACCCTAACCCTAACCCTAACCCTAACCCTAACCCTAACCCTAACCCTAACCCTAACCCTAACCCTAACCCTAACCCTAACCCTAACCCTAACCCTAACCCTAACCCTAACCCTAACCCTAACCCTAACCCTAACCCTAACCCTAACCCTAACCCTAACCCTAACCCTAACCCTAACCCTAACCCTAACCCTAACCCTAACCCTAACCCTAACCCTAACCCTAACCCTAACCCTAACCCTAACCCTAACCCTAACCCTAACCCTAACCCTAACCCTAACCCTAACCCTAACCCTAACCCTAACCCTAACCCTAACCCTAACCCTAACCCTAACCCTAACCCTAACCCTAACCCTAACCCTAACCCTAACCCTAACCCTAACCCTAACCCTAACCCTAACCCTAACCCTAACCCTAACCCTAACCCTAACCCTAACCCTAACCCTAACCCTAACCCTAACCCTAACCCTAACCCTAACCCTAACCCTAACCCTAACCCTAACCCTAACCCTAACCCTAACCCTAACCCTAACCCTAACCCTAACCCTAACCCTAACCCTAACCCTAACCCTAACCCTAACCCTAACCCTAACCCTAACCCTAACCCTAACCCTAACCCTAACCCTAACCCTAACCCTAACCCTAACCCTAACCCTAACCCTAACCCTAACCCTAACCCTAACCCTAACCCTAACCCTAACCCTAACCCTAACCCTAACCCTAACCCTAACCCTAACCCTAACCCTAACCTAACCCTAACCCTAACCCTAACCCTAACCCTAACCCTAACCCTAACCCTAACCCTAACCCTAACCCTAACCCTAACCCTAACCCTAACCCTAACCCTAACCCTAACCCTAACCCTAACCCTAACCCTAACCCTAACCCTAACCCTAACCCTAACCCTAACCCTAACCCTAACCCTAACCCTAACCCTAACCCTAACCCTAACCCTAACCCTAACCCTAACCCTAACCCTAACCCTAACCCTAACCCTAACCCTAACCCTAACCCTAACCCTAACCCTAACCCTAACCCTAACCCTAACCCTAACCCTAACCCTAACCCTAACCCTAACCCTAACCCTAACCCTAACCCTAACCCTAACCCTAACCCTAACCCTAACCCTAACCCTAACCCTAACCCTAACCCTAACCCTAACCCTAACCCTAACCCTAACCCTAACCCTAACCCTAACCCTAACCCTAACCCTAACCCTAACCCTAACCCTAACCCTAACCCTAACCCTAACCCTAACCCTAACCCTAACCCTAACCCTAACCCTAACCCTAACCCTAACCCTAACCCTAACCCTAACCCTAACCCTAACCCTAACCCTAACCCTAACCCTAACCCTAACCCTAACCCTAACCCTAACCCTAACCCTAACCCTAACCCTAACCCTAACCCTAACCCTAACCCTAACCCTAACCCTAACCCTAACCCTAACCCTAACCCTAACCCTAACCCTAACCCTAACCCTAACCCTAACCCTAACCCTAACCCTAACCCTAACCCTAACCCTAACCCTAACCCTAACCCTAACCCTAACCCTAACCCTAACCCTAACCCTAACCCTAACCCTAACCCTAACCCTAACCCTAACCCTAACCCTAACCCTAACCCTAACCCTAACCCTAACCCTAACCCTAACCCTAACCCTAACCCTAACCCTAACCCTAACCCTAACCCTAACCCTAACCCTAACCCTAACCCTAACCCTAACCCTAACCCTAACCCTAACCCTAACCCTAACCCTAACCCTAACCCTAACCCTAACCCTAACCCTAACCCTAACCCTAACCCTAACCCTAACCCTAACCCTAACCCTAACCCTAACCCTAACCCTAACCCTAACCCTAACCCTAACCCTAACCCTAACCCTAACCCTAACCCTAACCCTAACCCTAACCCTAACCCTAACCCTAACCCTAACCCTAACCCTAACCCTAACCCTAACCCTAACCCTAACCTAACCCTAACCCTAACCCTAACCCTAACCCTAACCCTAACCCTAACCCTAACCCTAACCCTAACCCTAACCCTAACCCTAACCCTAACCCTAACCCTAACCCTAACCCTAACCCTAACCCTAACCCTAACCCTAACCCTAACCCTAACCCTAACCCTAACCCTAACCCTAACCCTAACCCTAACCCTAACCCTAACCCTAACCTAACCCTAACCCTAACCCTAACCCTAACCCTAACCCTAACCCTAACCCTAACCCTAACCCTAACCCTAACCCTAACCCTAACCCTAACCCTAACCCTAACCCTAACCCTAACCCTAACCCTAACCCTAACCCTAACCCTAACCCTAACCCTAACCCTAACCCTAACCCTAACCCTAACCCTAACCCTAACCCTAACCCTAACCCTAACCCTAACCCTAACCCTAACCCTAACCCTAACCCTAACCCTAACCCTAACCCTAACCCTAACCCTAACCCTAACCCTAACCCTAACCCTAACCCTAACCCTAACCCTAACCCTAACCCTAACCCTAACCCTAACCCTAACCCTAACCCTAACCCTAACCCTAACCCTAACCCTAACCCTAACCCTAACCCTAACCCTAACCCTAACCCTAACCCTAACCCTAACCCTAACCCTAACCCTAACCCTAACCCTAACCCTAACCCTAACCCTAACCCTAACCCTAACCCTAACCCTAACCCTAACCCTAACCCTAACCCTAACCCTAACCCTAACCCTAACCCTAACCCTAACCCTAACCCTAACCCTAACCCTAACCCTAACCCTAACCCTAACCCTAACCCTAACCCTAACCCTAACCCTAACCCTAACCCTAACCCTAACCCTAACCCTAACCCTAACCCTAACCCTAACCCTAACCCTAACCCTAACCCTAACCCTAACCCTAACCCTAACCCTAACCCTAACCCTAACCCTAACCCTAACCCTAACCCTAACCCTAACCCTAACCCTAACCCTAACCCTAACCCTAACCCTAACCCTAACCCTAACCCTAACCCTAACCCTAACCCTAACCCTAACCCTAACCCTAACCCTAACCCTAACCCTAACCCTAACCCTAACCCTAACCCTAACCCTAACCCTAACCCTAACCCTAACCCTAACCCTAACCCTAACCCTAACCCTAACCCTAACCCTAACCCTAACCCTAACCCTAACCCTAACCCTAACCCTAACCCTAACCCTAACCCTAACCCTAACCCTAACCCTAACCCTAACCCTAACCCTAACCCTAACCCTAACCCTAACCCTAACCCTAACCCTAACCCTAACCCTAACCCTAACCCTAACCCTAACCCTAACCCTAACCCTAACCCTAACCCTAACCCTAACCCTAACCCTAACCCTAACCCTAACCCTAACCCTAACCCTAACCCTAACCCTAACCCTAACCCTAACCCTAACCCTAACCCTAACCCTAACCCTAACCCTAACCCTAACCCTAACCCTAACCCTAACCCTAACCCTAACCCTAACCCTAACCCTAACCCTAACCCTAACCCTAACCCTAACCCTAACCCTAACCCTAACCCTAACCCTAACCCTAACCCTAACCCTAACCCTAACCCTAACCCTAACCCTAACCCTAACCCTAACCCTAACCCTAACCCTAACCCTAACCCTAACCCTAACCCTAACCCTAACCCTAACCCTAACCCTAACCCTAACCCTAACCCTAACCCTAACCCTAACCCTAACCCTAACCCTAACCCTAACCCTAACCCTAACCCTAACCCTAACCCTAACCCTAACCCTAACCCTAACCCTAACCCTAACCCTAACCCTAACCCTAACCCTAACCCTAACCCTAACCCTAACCCTAACCCTAACCCTAACCCTAACCCTAACCCTAACCCTAACCCTAACCCTAACCCTAACCCTAACCCTAACCCTAACCCTAACCCTAACCCTAACCCTAACCCTAACCCTAACCCTAACCCTAACCCTAACCCTAACCCTAACCCTAACCCTAACCCTAACCCTAACCCTAACCCTAACCCTAACCCTAACCCTAACCCTAACCCTAACCCTAACCCTAACCCTAACCCTAACCCTAACCCTAACCCTAACCCTAACCCTAACCCTAACCCTAACCCTAACCCTAACCCTAACCCTAACCCTAACCCTAACCCTAACCCTAACCCTAACCCTAACCCTAACCCTAACCCTAACCCTAACCCTAACCCTAACCCTAACCCTAACCCTAACCCTAACCCTAACCCTAACCCTAACCCTAACCCTAACCCTAACCCTAACCCTAACCCTAACCCTAACCCTAACCCTAACCCTAACCCTAACCCTAACCCTAACCCTAACCCTAACCCTAACCCTAACCCTAACCCTAACCCTAACCCTAACCCTAACCCTAACCCTAACCCTAACCCTAACCCTAACCCTAACCCTAACCCTAACCCTAACCCTAACCCTAACCCTAACCCTAACCCTAACCCTAACCCTAACCCTAACCCTAACCCTAACCCTAACCCTAACCCTAACCCTAACCCTAACCCTAACCCTAACCCTAACCCTAACCCTAACCCTAACCCTAACCCTAACCCTAACCCTAACCCTAACCCTAACCCTAACCCTAACCCTAACCCTAACCCTAACCCTAACCCTAACCCTAACCCTAACCCTAACCCTAACCCTAACCCTAACCCTAACCCTAACCCTAACCCTAACCCTAACCCTAACCCTAACCCTAACCCTAACCCTAACCCTAACCCTAACCCTAACCCTAACCCTAACCCTAACCCTAACCCTAACCCTAACCCTAACCCTAACCCTAACCCTAACCCTAACCCTAACCCTAACCCTAACCCTAACCCTAACCCTAACCCTAACCCTAACCCTAACCCTAACCCTAACCCTAACCCTAACCCTAACCCTAACCCTAACCCTAACCCTAACCCTAACCCTAACCCTAACCCTAACCCTAACCCTAACCCTAACCCTAACCCTAACCCTAACCCTAACCCTAACCCTAACCCTAACCCTAACCCTAACCCTAACCCTAACCCTAACCCTAACCCTAACCCTAACCCTAACCCTAACCCTAACCCTAACCCTAACCCTAACCCTAACCCTAACCCTAACCCTAACCCTAACCCTAACCCTAACCCTAACCCTAACCCTAACCCTAACCCTAACCCTAACCCTAACCCTAACCCTAACCCTAACCCTAACCCTAACCCTAACCCTAACCCTAACCCTAACCCTAACCCTAACCCTAACCCTAACCCTAACCCTAACCCTAACCCTAACCCTAACCCTAACCCTAACCCTAACCCTAACCCTAACCCTAACCCTAACCCTAACCCTAACCTCCTAACCCTAACCCTAACCCTAACCCTAACCCTAACCCTAACCCTAACCCTAACCCTAACCCTAACCCTAACCCTAACCCTAACCCTAACCCTAACCCTAACCCTAACCCTAACCCTAACCCTAACCCTAACCCTAACCCTAACCCTAACCCTAACCCTAACCCTAACCCTAACCCTAACCCTAACCCTAACCCTAACCCTAACCCTAACCCTAACCCTAACCCTAACCCTAACCCTAACCCTAACCCTAACCCTAACCCTAACCCTAACCCTAACCCTAACCCTAACCCTAACCCTAACCCTAACCCTAACCCTAACCCTAACCCTAACCCTAACCCTAACCCTAACCCTAACCCTAACCCTAACCCTAACCCTAACCCTAACCCTAACCCTAACCCTAACCCTAACCCTAACCCTAACCCTAACCCTAACCCTAACCCTAACCCTAACCCTAACCCTAACCCTAACCCTAACCCTAACCCTAACCCTAACCCTAACCCTAACCCTAACCCTAACCCTAACCCTAACCCTAACCCTAACCCTAACCCTAACCCTAACCCTAACCCTAACCCTAACCCTAACCCTAACCCTAACCCTAACCCTAACCCTAACCCTAACCCTAACCCTAACCCTAACCCTAACCCTAACCCTAACCCTAACCCTAACCCTAACCCTAACCCTAACCCTAACCCTAACCCTAACCCTAACCCTAACCCTAACCCTAACCCTAACCCTAACCCTAACCCTAACCCTAACCCTAACCCTAACCCTAACCCTAACCCTAACCCTAACCCTAACCCTAACCCTAACCCTAACCCTAACCCTAACCCTAACCCTAACCCTAACCCTAACCCTAACCCTAACCCTAACCCTAACCCTAACCCTAACCCTAACCCTAACCCTAACCCTAACCCTAACCCTAACCCTAACCCTAACCCTAACCCTAACCCTAACCCTAACCCTAACCCTAACCCTAACCCTAACCCTAACCCTAACCCTAACCCTAACCCTAACCCTAACCCTAACCCTAACCCTAACCCTAACCCTAACCCTAACCCTAACCCTAACCCTAACCCTAACCCTAACCCTAACCCTAACCCTAACCCTAACCCTAACCCTAACCCTAACCCTAACCCTAACCCTAACCCTAACCCTAACCCTAACCCTAACCCTAACCCTAACCCTAACCCTAACCCTAACCCTAACCCTAACCCTAACCCTAACCCTAACCCTAACCCTAACCCTAACCCTAACCCTAACCCTAACCCTAACCCTAACCCTAACCCTAACCCTAACCCTAACCCTAACCCTAACCCTAACCCTAACCCTAACCCTAACCCTAACCCTAACCCTAACCCTAACCCTAACCCTAACCCTAACCCTAACCCTAACCCTAACCCTAACCCTAACCCTAACCCTAACCCTAACCCTAACCCTAACCCTAACCCTAACCCTAACCCTAACCCTAACCCTAACCCTAACCCTAACCCTAACCCTAACCCTAACCCTAACCCTAACCCTAACCCTAACCCTAACCCTAACCCTAACCCTAACCCTAACCCTAACCCTAACCCTAACCCTAACCCTAACCCTAACCCTAACCCTAACCCTAACCCTAACCCTAACCCTAACCCTAACCCTAACCCTAACCCTAACCCTAACCCTAACCCTAACCCTAACCCTAACCCTAACCCTAACCCTAACCCTAACCCTAACCCTAACCCTAACCCTAACCCTAACCCTAACCCTAACCCTAACCCTAACCCTAACCCTAACCCTAACCCTAACCCTAACCCTAACCCTAACCCTAACCCTAACCCTAACCCTAACCCTAACCCTAACCCTAACCCTAACCCTAACCCTAACCCTAACCCTAACCCTAACCCTAACCCTAACCCTAACCCTAACCCTAACCCTAACCCTAACCCTAACCCTAACCCTAACCCTAACCCTAACCCTAACCCTAACCCTAACCCTAACCCTAACCCTAACCCTAACCCTAACCCTAACCCTAACCCTAACCCTAACCCTAACCCTAACCCTAACCCTAACCCTAACCCTAACCCTAACCCTAACCCTAACCCTAACCCTAACCCTAACCCTAACCCTAACCCTAACCCTAACCCTAACCCTAACCCTAACCCTAACCCTAACCCTAACCCTAACCCTAACCCTAACCCTAACCCTAACCCTAACCCTAACCCTAACCCTAACCCTAACCCTAACCCTAACCCTAACCCTAACCCTAACCCTAACCCTAACCCTAACCCTAACCCTAACCCTAACCCTAACCCTAACCCTAACCCTAACCCTAACCCTAACCCTAACCCTAACCCTAACCCTAACCCTAACCCTAACCCTAACCCTAACCCTAACCCTAACCCTAACCCTAACCCTAACCCTAACCCTAACCCTAACCCTAACCCTAACCCTAACCCTAACCCTAACCCTAACCCTAACCCTAACCCTAACCCTAACCCTAACCCTAACCCTAACCCTAACCCTAACCCTAACCCTAACCCTAACCCTAACCCTAACCCTAACCCTAACCCTAACCCTAACCCTAACCCTAACCCTAACCCTAACCCTAACCCTAACCCTAACCCTAACCCTAACCCTAACCCTAACCCTAACCCTAACCCTAACCCTAACCCTAACCCTAACCCTAACCCTAACCCTAACCCTAACCCTAACCCTAACCCTAACCCTAACCCTAACCCTAACCCTAACCCTAACCCTAACCCTAACCCTAACCCTAACCCTAACCCTAACCCTAACCCTAACCCTAACCCTAACCCTAACCCTAACCCTAACCCTAACCCTAACCCTAACCCTAACCCTAACCCTAACCCTAACCCTAACCCTAACCCTAACCCTAACCCTAACCCTAACCCTAACCCTAACCCTAACCCTAACCCTAACCCTAACCCTAACCCTAACCCTAACCCTAACCCTAACCCTAACCCTAACCCTAACCCTAACCCTAACCCTAACCCTAACCCTAACCCTAACCCTAACCCTAACCCTAACCCTAACCCTAACCCTAACCCTAACCCTAACCCTAACCCTAACCCTAACCCTAACCCTAACCCTAACCCTAACCCTAACCCTAACCCTAACCCTAACCCTAACCCTAACCCTAACCCTAACCCTAACCCTAACCCTAACCCTAACCCTAACCCTAACCCTAACCCTAACCCTAACCCTAACCCTAACCCTAACCCTAACCCTAACCCTAACCCTAACCCTAACCCTAACCCTAATGCAGCGTAACCCTAATGCAGCGTAACCCTAACCCTAATGCAGCGTAACCCTAACCCTAACCCTAACCCTAACCCTAACCCTAACCCTAACCCTAACCCTAACCCTAACCCTAACCCTAACCCTAACCCTAACCCTAACCCTAACCCTAACCCTAACCCTAACCCTAACCCTAACCCTAACCCTAACCCTAATGCAGCGTACCCTAACCCTAACCCTAACCCTAACCCTAACCCTAACCCTAACCCTAACCCTAACCCTAACCCTAACCCTAACCCTAACCCTAACCCTAACCCTAACCCTAACCCTAACCCTAACCCTAATGCAGCGTAACCCTAACCCTAACCCTAACCCTAACCCTAACCCTAACCCTAACCCTAACCCTAACCCTAACCCTAACCCTAACCCTAACCCTAACCCTAACCCTAACCCTAACCCTAACCCTAACCCTAACCCTAACCCTAACCCTAACCCTAACCCTAACCCTAACCCTAACCCTAATGCAGCGTAACCCTAACCCTAACCCTAACCCTAACCCTAACCCTAACCCTAACCCTAACCCTAACCCTAACCCTAACCCTAACCCTAACCCTAACCCTAACCCTAACCCTAACCCTAACCCTAACCCTAACCCTAACCCTAACCCTAACCCTAACCCTAACCCTAACCCTAACCCTAACCCTAACCCTAACCCTAACCCTAACCCTAACCCTAACCCTAACCCTAACCCTAACCCTAACCCTAACCCTAACCCTAACCCTAACCCTAACCCTAACCCTAACCCTAACCCTAACCCTAACCCTAACCCTAACCCTAACCCTAACCCTAACCCTAACCCTAACCCTAACCCTAACCCTAACCCTAACCCTAACCCTAACCCTAACCCTAACCCTAACCCTAACCCTAACCCTAACCCTAACCCTAACCCTAACCCTAACCCTAACCCTAACCCTAACCCTAACCCTAACCCTAACCCTAACCCTAACCCTAACCCTAACCCTAACCCTAACCCTAACCCTAACCCTAACCCTAACCCTAACCCTAACCCTAACCCTAACCCTAACCCTAACCCTAACCCTAACCCTAACCCTAACCCTAACCCTAACCCTAACCCTAACCCTAACCCTAACCCTAACCCTAACCCTAACCCTAACCCTAACCCTAACCCTAACCCTAACCCTAACCCTAACCCTAACCCTAACCCTAACCCTAACCCTAACCCTAACCCTAACCCTAACCCTAACCCTAACCCTAACCCTAACCCTAATACTTAAGGCTGGAGGACGGGACACATTCAGTAGTAGCCAAGCAGGAACTCTGGATGGTGCCTAAAGCTAAAGCACAAGGTGCATTCATTTGGACAACAGCAACAGTCTGAGGTGCGGGCCAGAACCAAGAGGCAGACAACATAGGGAGGGCGTTTTCCCCCCTCTGCCCACCATTTTAAAACCTAACTTTTGCAAGTGACGCACTAAGGACTTGGTCTGTTTGTTTGTAGCTCCCTGATGAGCCGCAGGATGGCGAAACCGGTCGGAGTGTTCCAAGAAGGAACGATGGATGGTACTTAAGGCTGGAGGACGGGACACATTCAGTAGTAGCCAAGCAGGAACTCTGGATGGTGCCTAAAGCTAAAGCACAAGGTGCATTCATTTGGACAACAGCAACAGTCTGAGGTGCGGGCCAGAACCAAGAGGCAGACAACATAGGGAGGGCGTTTTCCCCCCTCTGCCCACCATTTTAAAACCTAACTTTTGCAAGTGACGCACTAAGGACTTGGTCTGTTTGTTTGTAGCTCCCTGATGAGCCGCAAGATGGCGAAACCGGTCGGAGTGTTCCAAGAAGGAACGATGGATGGTACTTAAGGCTGGAGGACGGGACACATTCAGTAGTAGCCAAGCAGGAACTCTGGATGGTGCCTAAAGCTAAAGCACAAGGTGCATTCATTTGGACAACAGCAACAGTCTGAGGTGCGGGCCAGAACCAAGAGGCAGACAACATAGGGAGGGCGTTTTCCCCCCTCTGCCCACCATTTTAAAACCTAACTTTTGCAAGTGACGCACTAAGGACTTGGTCTGTTTGTTTGTAGCTCCCTGATGAGCCGCAAGATGGCGAAACCGGTCGGAGTGTTCCAAGAAGGAACGATGGATGGTACTTAAGGCTGGAGGACGGGACACATTCAGTAGTAGCCAAGCAGGAACTCTGGATGGTGCCTAAAGCTAAAGCACAAGGTGCATTCATTTGGACAACAGCAACAGTCTGAGGTGCGGGCCAGAACCAAGAGGCAGACAACATAGGGAGGGCGTTTTCCCCCCTCTGCCCACCATTTTAAAACCTAACTTTTGCAAGTGACGCACTAAGGACTTGGTCTGTTTGTTTGTAGCTCCCTGATGAGCCGCAAGATGGCGAAACCGGTCGGAGTGTTCCAAGAAGGAACGATGGATGGTACTTAAGGCTGGAGGACGGGACACATTCAGTAGTAGCCAAGCAGGAACTCTGGATGGTGCCTAAAGCTAAAGCACAAGGTGCATTCATTTGGACAACAGCAACAGTCTGAGGTGCGGGCCAGAACCAAGAGGCAGACAACATAGGGAGGGCGTTTTCCCCCCTCTGCCCACCATTTTAAAACCTAACTTTTGCAAGTGACGCACTAAGGACTTGGTCTGTTTGTTTGTAGCTCCCTGATGAGCCGCAAGATGGCGAAACCGGTCGGAGTGTTCCAAGAAGGAACGATGGATGGTACTTAAGGCTGGAGGACGGGACACATTCAGTAGTAGCCAAGCAGGAACTCTGGATGGTGCCTAAAGCTAAAGCACAAGGTGCATTCATTTGGACAACAGCAACAGTCTGAGGTGCGGGCCAGAACCAAGAGGCAGACAACATAGGGAGGGCGTTTTCCCCCCTCTGCCCACCATTTTAAAACCTAACTTTTGCAAGTGACGCACTAAGGACTTGGTCTGTTTGTTTGTAGCTCCCTGATGAGCCGCAAGATGGCGAAACCGGTCGGAGTGTTCCAAGAAGGAACGATGGATGGTACTTAAGGCTGGAGGACGGGACACATTCAGTAGTAGCCAAGCAGGAACTCTGGATGGTGCCTAAAGCTAAAGCACAAGGTGCATTCATTTGGACAACAGCAACAGTCTGAGGTGCGGGCCAGAACCAAGAGGCAGACAACATAGGGAGGGCGTTTTCCCCCCTCTGCCCACCATTTTAAAACCTAACTTTTGCAAGTGACGCACTAAGGACTTGGTCTGTTTGTTTGTAGCTCCCTGATGAGCCGCAAGATGGCGAAACCGGTCGGAGTGTTCCAAGAAGGAACGATGGATGGTACTTAAGGCTGGAGGACGGGACACATTCAGTAGTAGCCAAGCAGGAACTCTGGATGGTGCCTAAAGCTAAAGCACAAGGTGCATTCATTTGGACAACAGCAACAGTCTGAGGTGCGGGCCAGAACCAAGAGGCAGACAACATAGGGAGGGCGTTTTCCCCCCTCTGCCCACCATTTTAAAACCTAACTTTTGCAAGTGACGCACTAAGGACTTGGTCTGTTTGTTTGTAGCTCCCTGATGAGCCGCAAGATGGCGAAACCGGTCGGAGTGTTCCAAGAAGGAACGATGGATGGTACTTAAGGCTGGAGGACGGGACACATTCAGTAGTAGCCAAGCAGGAACTCTGGATGGTGCCTAAAGCTAAAGCACAAGGTGCATTCATTTGGACAACAGCAACAGTCTGAGGTGCGGGCCAGAACCAAGAGGCAGACAACATAGGGAGGGCGTTTTCCCCCCTCTGCCCACCATTTTAAAACCTAACTTTTGCAAGTGACGCACTAAGGACTTGGTCTGTTTGTTTGTAGCTCCCTGATGAGCCGCAAGATGGCGAAACCGGTCGGAGTGTTCCAAGAAGGAACGATGGATGGTACTTAAGGCTGGAGGACGGGACACATTCAGTAGTAGCCAAGCAGGAACTCTGGATGGTGCCTAAAGCTAAAGCACAAGGTGCATTCATTTGGACAACAGCAACAGTCTGAGGTGCGGGCCAGAACCAAGAGGCAGACAACATAGGGAGGGCGTTTTCCCCCCTCTGCCCACCATTTTAAAACCTAACTTTTGCAAGTGACGCACTAAGGACTTGGTCTGTTTGTTTGTAGCTCCCTGATGAGCCGCAAGATGGCGAAACCGGTCGGAGTGTTCCAAGAAGGAACGATGGATGGTACTTAAGGCTGGAGGACGGGACACATTCAGTAGTAGCCAAGCAGGAACTCTGGATGGTGCCTAAAGCTAAAGCACAAGGTGCATTCATTTGGACAACAGCAACAGTCTGAGGTGCGGGCCAGAACCAAGAGGCAGACAACATAGGGAGGGCGTTTTCCCCCCTCTGCCCACCATTTTAAAACCTAACTTTTGCAAGTGACGCACTAAGGACTTGGTCTGTTTGTTTGTAGCTCCCTGATGAGCCGCAAGATGGCGAAACCGGTCGGAGTGTTCCAAGAAGGAACGATGGATGGTACTTAAGGCTGGAGGACGGGACACATTCAGTAGTAGCCAAGCAGGAACTCTGGATGGTGCCTAAAGCTAAAGCACAAGGTGCATTCATTTGGACAACAGCAACAGTCTGAGGTGCGGGCCAGAACCAAGAGGCAGACAACATAGGGAGGGCGTTTTCCCCCCTCTGCCCACCATTTTAAAACCTAACTTTTGCAAGTGACGCACTAAGGACTTGGTCTGTTTGTTTGTAGCTCCCTGATGAGCCGCAAGATGGCGAAACCGGTCGGAGTGTTCCAAGAAGGAACGATGGATGGTACTTAAGGCTGGAGGACGGGACACATTCAGTAGTAGCCAAGCAGGAACTCTGGATGGTGCCTAAAGCTAAAGCACAAGGTGCATTCATTTGGACAACAGCAACAGTCTGAGGTGCGGGCCAGAACCAAGAGGCAGACAACATAGGGAGGGCGTTTTCCCCCCTCTGCCCACCATTTTAAAACCTAACTTTTGCAAGTGACGCACTAAGGACTTGGTCTGTTTGTTTGTAGCTCCCTGATGAGCCGCAAGATGGCGAAACCGGTCGGAGTGTTCCAAGAAGGAACGATGGATGGTACTTAAGGCTGGAGGACGGGACACATTCAGTAGTAGCCAAGCAGGAACTCTGGATGGTGCCTAAAGCTAAAGCACAAGGTGCATTCATTTGGACAACAGCAACAGTCTGAGGTGCGGGCCAGAACCAAGAGGCAGACAACATAGGGAGGGCGTTTTCCCCCCTCTGCCCACCATTTTAAAACCTAACTTTTGCAAGTGACGCACTAAGGACTTGGTCTGTTTGTTTGTAGCTCCCTGATGAGCCGCAAGATGGCGAAACCGGTCGGAGTGTTCCAAGAAGGAACGATGGATGGTACTTAAGGCTGGAGGACGGGACACATTCAGTAGTAGCCAAGCAGGAACTCTGGATGGTGCCTAAAGCTAAAGCACAAGGTGCATTCATTTGGACAACAGCAACAGTCTGAGGTGCGGGCCAGAACCAAGAGGCAGACAACATAGGGAGGGCGTTTTCCCCCCTCTGCCCACCATTTTAAAACCTAACTTTTGCAAGTGACGCACTAAGGACTTGGTCTGTTTGTTTGTAGCTCCCTGATGAGCCGCAAGATGGCGAAACCGGTCGGAGTGTTCCAAGAAGGAACGATGGATGGTACTTAAGGCTGGAGGACGGGACACATTCAGTAGTAGCCAAGCAGGAACTCTGGATGGTGCCTAAAGCTAAAGCACAAGGTGCATTCATTTGGACAACAGCAACAGTCTGAGGTGCGGGCCAGAACCAAGAGGCAGACAACATAGGGAGGGCGTTTTCCCCCCTCTGCCCACCATTTTAAAACCTAACTTTTGCAAGTGACGCACTAAGGACTTGGTCTGTTTGTTTGTAGCTCCCTGATGAGCCGCAAGATGGCGAAACCGGTCGGAGTGTTCCAAGAAGGAACGATGGATGGTACTTAAGGCTGGAGGACGGGACACATTCAGTAGTAGCCAAGCAGGAACTCTGGATGGTGCCTAAAGCTAAAGCACAAGGTGCATTCATTTGGACAACAGCAACAGTCTGAGGTGCGGGCCAGAACCAAGAGGCAGACAACATAGGGAGGGCGTTTTCCCCCCTCTGCCCACCATTTTAAAACCTAACTTTTGCAAGTGACGCACTAAGGACTTGGTCTGTTTGTTTGTAGCTCCCTGATGAGCCGCAAGATGGCGAAACCGGTCGGAGTGTTCCAAGAAGGAACGATGGATGGTACTTAAGGCTGGAGGACGGGACACATTCAGTAGTAGCCAAGCAGGAACTCTGGATGGTGCCTAAAGCTAAAGCACAAGGTGCATTCATTTGGACAACAGCAACAGTCTGAGGTGCGGGCCAGAACCAAGAGGCAGACAACATAGGGAGGGCGTTTTCCCCCCTCTGCCCACCATTTTAAAACCTAACCCTAACCCTAACCCTAACCCTAACCCTAACCCTAACCCTAACCCTAACCCTAACCCTAACCCTAACCCTAACCCTAACCCTAACCCTAACCCTAACCCTAACCCTAATGCAGCGTAACCCTAACCCTAACCCTAACCCTAACCCTAACCCTAACCCTAACCCTAACCCTAACCCTAACCCTAACCCTAACCCTAACCCTAACCCTAACCCTAACCCTAACCCTAACCCTAACCCTAATGCACTAACCCTAACCCTAACCCTAACCCTAACCCTAACCCTAACCCTAACCCTAACCCTAACCCTAACCCTAACCCTAACCCTAACCCTAACCCTAACCCTAACCCTAACCCTAACCCTAACCCTAATGCAGCGTAACCCTAACCCTAACCCTAACCCTAACCCTAACCCTAACCCTAACCCTAACCCTAACCCTAACCCTAACCCTAACCCTAACCCTAACCCTAACCCTAACCCTAACCTAACCCTAACCCTAACCCTAACCCTAACCCTAACCCTAACCCTAACCCTAACCCTAACCCTAACCCTAACCCTAACCCTAACCCTAACCCTAACCCTAACCCTAACCCTAACCCTAACCCTAACCCTAACCCTAACCCTAACCCTAACCCTAACCCTAACCCTAACCCTAACCCTAACCCTAACCCTAACCCTAACCCTAACCCTAACCCTAACCCTAACCCTAACCCTAACCCTAACCCTAACCCTAACCCTAACCCTAACCCTAACCCTAACCCTAACCCTAACCCTAACCCTAATGCAACCCTAACCCTAACCCTAACCCTAACCCTAACCCTAACCCTAACCCTAACCCTAACCCTAACCCTAACCCTAACCCTAACCCTAACCCTAACCCTAACCCTAACCCTAACCCTAACCCTAACCCTAACCCTAACCCTAACCCTAACCCTAACCCTAACCCTAACCCTAACCCTAACCCTAACCCTAATGCAGCGTAACCCTAACCCTAACCCTAACCCTAACCCTAACCCTAACCCTAACCCTAACCCTAACCCTAACCCTAACCCTAACCCTAACCCTAACCCTAACCCTAACCCTAACCCTAACCCTAACCCTAACCCTAACCCTAACCCTAACCCTAACCCTAACCCTAACCCTAACCCTAACCCTAACCCTAACCCTAACCCTAACCCTAACCCTAATGCAGAGGCAGACAACATAGGGAGGGCGTTTCCCCCCTCTGCCCACCATTTTAAAACCTAACTTTTGCAAGTGACGCACTAAGGACTTGGTCTGTTTGTTTGTAGCTCCCTGATGAGCCGTGAGATGGCGAAACCGGTCGGAGTGTTCCAAGAAGGAACGATGGATGGTACTTAAGGCTGGAGGACGGGACACATTCAGTAGTAGCCAAGCAGGAACTCTGGATGGTGCCTAAAGCTAAAGCACAAGGTGCATTCATTTGGACAACAGCAACAGTCTGAGGTGCGGGCCAGAACCAAGAGGCAGACAACATAGGGAGGGCGTTTCCCCCCTCTGCCCACCATTTTAAAACCTAACTTTTGCAAGTGACGCACTAAGGACTTGGTCTGTTTGTTTGTAGCTCCCTGATGAGCCGTGAGATGGCGAAACCGGTCGGAGTGTTCCAAGAAGGAACGATGGATGGTACTTAAGGCTGGAGGACGGGACACATTCAGTAGTAGCCAAGCAGGAACTCTGGATGGTGCCTAAAGCTAAAGCACAAGGTGCATTCATTTGGACAACAGCAACAGTCTGAGGTGCGGGCCAGAACCAAGAGGCAGACAACATAGGGAGGGCGTTTCCCCCCTCTGCCCACCATTTTAAAACCTAACTTTTGCAAGTGACGCACTAAGGACTTGGTCTGTTTGTTTGTAGCTCCCTGATGAGCCGTGAGATGGCGAAACCGGTCGGAGTGTTCCAAGAAGGAACGATGGATGGTACTTAAGGCTGGAGGACGGGACACATTCAGTAGTAGCCAAGCAGGAACTCTGGATGGTGCCTAAAGCTAAAGCACAAGGTGCATTCATTTGGACAACAGCAACAGTCTGAGGTGCGGGCCAGAACCAAGAGGCAGACAACATAGGGAGGGCGTTTCCCCCCTCTGCCCACCATTTTAAAACCTAACTTTTGCAAGTGACGCACTAAGGACTTGGTCTGTTTGTTTGTAGCTCCCTGATGAGCCGTGAGATGGCGAAACCGGTCGGAGTGTTCCAAGAAGGAACGATGGATGGTACTTAAGGCTGGAGGACGGGACACATTCAGTAGTAGCCAAGCAGGAACTCTGGATGGTGCCTAAAGCTAAAGCACAAGGTGCATTCATTTGGACAACAGCAACAGTCTGAGGTGCGGGCCAGAACCAAGAGGCAGACAACATAGGGAGGGCGTTTCCCCCCTCTGCCCACCATTTTAAAACCTAACTTTTGCAAGTGACGCACTAAGGACTTGGTCTGTTTGTTTGTAGCTCCCTGATGAGCCGTGAGATGGCGAAACCGGTCGGAGTGTTCCAAGAAGGAACGATGGATGGTACTTAAGGCTGGAGGACGGGACACATTCAGTAGTAGCCAAGCAGGAACTCTGGATGGTGCCTAAAGCTAAAGCACAAGGTGCATTCATTTGGACAACAGCAACAGTCTGAGGTGCGGGCCAGAACCAAGAGGCAGACAACATAGGGAGGGCGTTTCCCCCCTCTGCCCACCATTTTAAAACCTAACTTTTGCAAGTGACGCACTAAGGACTTGGTCTGTTTGTTTGTAGCTCCCTGATGAGCCGTGAGATGGCGAAACCGGTCGGAGTGTTCCAAGAAGGAACGATGGATGGTACTTAAGGCTGGAGGACGGGACACATTCAGTAGTAGCCAAGCAGGAACTCTGGATGGTGCCTAAAGCTAAAGCACAAGGTGCATTCATTTGGACAACAGCAACAGTCTGAGGTGCGGGCCAGAACCAAGAGGCAGACAACATAGGGAGGGCGTTTCCCCCCTCTGCCCACCATTTTAAAACCTAACTTTTGCAAGTGACGCACTAAGGACTTGGTCTGTTTGTTTGTAGCTCCCTGATGAGCCGTGAGATGGCGAAACCGGTCGGAGTGTTCCAAGAAGGAACGATGGATGGTACTTAAGGCTGGAGGACGGGACACATTCAGTAGTAGCCAAGCAGGAACTCTGGATGGTGCCTAAAGCTAAAGCACAAGGTGCATTCATTTGGACAACAGCAACAGTCTGAGGTGCGGGCCAGAACCAAGAGGCAGACAACATAGGGAGGGCGTTTCCCCCCTCTGCCCACCATTTTAAAACCTAACTTTTGCAAGTGACGCACTAAGGACTTGGTCTGTTTGTTTGTAGCTCCCTGATGAGCCGTGAGATGGCGAAACCGGTCGGAGTGTTCCAAGAAGGAACGATGGATGGTACTTAAGGCTGGAGGACGGGACACATTCAGTAGTAGCCAAGCAGGAACTCTGGATGGTGCCTAAAGCTAAAGCACAAGGTGCATTCATTTGGACAACAGCAACAGTCTGAGGTGCGGGCCAGAACCAAGAGGCAGACAACATAGGGAGGGCGTTTCCCCCCTCTGCCCACCATTTTAAAACCTAACTTTTGCAAGTGACGCACTAAGGACTTGGTCTGTTTGTTTGTAGCTCCCTGATGAGCCGTGAGATGGCGAAACCGGTCGGAGTGTTCCAAGAAGGAACGATGGATGGTACTTAAGGCTGGAGGACGGGACACATTCAGTAGTAGCCAAGCAGGAACTCTGGATGGTGCCTAAAGCTAAAGCACAAGGTGCATTCATTTGGACAACAGCAACAGTCTGAGGTGCGGGCCAGAACCAAGAGGCAGACAACATAGGGAGGGCGTTTCCCCCCTCTGCCCACCATTTTAAAACCTAACTTTTGCAAGTGACGCACTAAGGACTTGGTCTGTTTGTTTGTAGCTCCCTGATGAGCCGTGAGATGGCGAAACCGGTCGGAGTGTTCCAAGAAGGAACGATGGATGGTACTTAAGGCTGGAGGACGGGACACATTCAGTAGTAGCCAAGCAGGAACTCTGGATGGTGCCTAAAGCTAAAGCACAAGGTGCATTCATTTGGACAACAGCAACAGTCTGAGGTGCGGGCCAGAACCAAGAGGCAGACAACATAGGGAGGGCGTTTCCCCCCTCTGCCCACCATTTTAAAACCTAACTTTTGCAAGTGACGCACTAAGGACTTGGTCTGTTTGTTTGTAGCTCCCTGATGAGCCGTGAGATGGCGAAACCGGTCGGAGTGTTCCAAGAAGGAACGATGGATGGTACTTAAGGCTGGAGGACGGGACACATTCAGTAGTAGCCAAGCAGGAACTCTGGATGGTGCCTAAAGCTAAAGCACAAGGTGCATTCATTTGGACAACAGCAACAGTCTGAGGTGCGGGCCAGAACCAAGAGGCAGACAACATAGGGAGGGCGTTTCCCCCCTCTGCCCACCATTTTAAAACCTAACTTTTGCAAGTGACGCACTAAGGACTTGGTCTGTTTGTTTGTAGCTCCCTGATGAGCCGTGAGATGGCGAAACCGGTCGGAGTGTTCCAAGAAGGAACGATGGATGGTACTTAAGGCTGGAGGACGGGACACATTCAGTAGTAGCCAAGCAGGAACTCTGGATGGTGCCTAAAGCTAAAGCACAAGGTGCATTCATTTGGACAACAGCAACAGTCTGAGGTGCGGGCCAGAACCAAGAGGCAGACAACATAGGGAGGGCGTTTCCCCCCTCTGCCCACCATTTTAAAACCTAACTTTTGCAAGTGACGCACTAAGGACTTGGTCTGTTTGTTTGTAGCTCCCTGATGAGCCGTGAGATGGCGAAACCGGTCGGAGTGTTCCAAGAAGGAACGATGGATGGTACTTAAGGCTGGAGGACGGGACACATTCAGTAGTAGCCAAGCAGGAACTCTGGATGGTGCCTAAAGCTAAAGCACAAGGTGCATTCATTTGGACAACAGCAACAGTCTGAGGTGCGGGCCAGAACCAAGAGGCAGACAACATAGGGAGGGCGTTTCCCCCCTCTGCCCACCATTTTAAAACCTAACTTTTGCAAGTGACGCACTAAGGACTTGGTCTGTTTGTTTGTAGCTCCCTGATGAGCCGTGAGATGGCGAAACCGGTCGGAGTGTTCCAAGAAGGAACGATGGATGGTACTTAAGGCTGGAGGACGGGACACATTCAGTAGTAGCCAAGCAGGAACTCTGGATGGTGCCTAAAGCTAAAGCACAAGGTGCATTCATTTGGACAACAGCAACAGTCTGAGGTGCGGGCCAGAACCAAGAGGCAGACAACATAGGGAGGGCGTTTCCCCCCTCTGCCCACCATTTTAAAACCTAACTTTTGCAAGTGACGCACTAAGGACTTGGTCTGTTTGTTTGTAGCTCCCTGATGAGCCGTGAGATGGCGAAACCGGTCGGAGTGTTCCAAGAAGGAACGATGGATGGTACTTAAGGCTGGAGGACGGGACACATTCAGTAGTAGCCAAGCAGGAACTCTGGATGGTGCCTAAAGCTAAAGCACAAGGTGCATTCATTTGGACAACAGCAACAGTCTGAGGTGCGGGCCAGAACCAAGAGGCAGACAACATAGGGAGGGCGTTTCCCCCCTCTGCCCACCATTTTAAAACCTAACTTTTGCAAGTGACGCACTAAGGACTTGGTCTGTTTGTTTGTAGCTCCCTGATGAGCCGTGAGATGGCGAAACCGGTCGGAGTGTTCCAAGAAGGAACGATGGATGGTACTTAAGGCTGGAGGACGGGACACATTCAGTAGTAGCCAAGCAGGAACTCTGGATGGTGCCTAAAGCTAAAGCACAAGGTGCATTCATTTGGACAACAGCAACAGTCTGAGGTGCGGGCCAGAACCAAGAGGCAGACAACATAGGGAGGGCGTTTCCCCCCTCTGCCCACCATTTTAAAACCTAACCCTAACCCTAACCCTAACCCTAACCCTAACCCTAACCCTAACCCTAACCCTAACCCTAACCCTAACCCTAACCCTAACCCTAACCCTAACCCTAATGCAGCGTAACCCTAACCCTAACCCTAACCCTAACCCTAACCCTAACCCTAACCCTAACCCTAACCCTAACCCTAACCCTAACCCTAACCCTAACCCTAACCCTAACCCTAACCCTAATGCAGCGTAACCCTAACCCTAACCCTAACCCTAACCTAACCCTAACCCTAACCCTAACCCTAACCCTAACCCTAACCCTAACCCTAACCCTAACCCTAACCCTAACCCTAACCCTAACCCTAATGCACTAACCCTAACCCTAACCCTAACCCTAACCCTAACCCTAACCCTAACCCTAACCCTAACCCTAACCCTAACCCTAACCCTAACCCTAACCCTAACCCTAACCCTAACCCTAACCCTAGCCCTAGCCCTAACCCTAACCCTAACCCTAACCCTAACCCTAACCCTAACCCTAACCCTAACCCTAACCCTAACCCTAACCCTAACCCTAACCCTAACCCTAATGCAACCCTAACCCTAACCCTAACCCTAACCCTAACCCTAACCCTAACCCTAACCCTAACCCTAACCCTAACCCTAACCCTAACCCTAACCCTAACCCTAACCCTAATGCATTCACTAACCCTAACCCTAACCCTAACCCTAACCCTAACCCTAACCCTAACCCTAACCCTAACCCTAACCCTAACCCTAACCCTAACCCTAACCCTAACCCTAACCCTAACCCAGGAACTGATTATAACCCCAGAGGGGGATCAAAGGATTACGGATCAAGAAATTACTAAGAAGCGATCGGCAAGAAAAAGAAGCCAGGTGGTAAGGTAAAGCGTGGGCCAACCAAAAGTGGCAGGTATAAGTGACAAGAAGCTCAAGGGATGAGTGAGAATACGAACACAAGAGGGTGTAACTACCCTCCTGCCCACACCATACAACCTAACATTCAGGAGTGACACGCTTTACATTACCACAGACAAAAAAAGATATAAATGCCAAGAAAAGAAAACCCAGAGAATATATCTTGCAAATACCTTAAATCTAAACTTGATCAGTGAGGTAGATGGTTAAATAACTTTTTGTTCCCCTTTTGCCCCCCCCACAAAAAAAGCAGCAAGCAACTTATAAAAATAGGGAGCACCAAGGAGGTTTTTTTAAATTTTAAAATCTAAAATATTTAAAAGGTGCACTTAAAATAAAGCATGGCTGGAAATGTGGGTCTGACAGACATGGAACTCATCTTCCCAAACCCCCCCCCCCCCCCACGAGGTTTGGGACAGCAATAAGGGCACAAAAGATTACATATTTTTTTAAAAAGTTGTAGTTCCCATAGACACGGTCTCTGGACATGGATGCGGGGACGGCCCCTTTAAGAGATGCCTGGTGCTGCGGGGACGGCCCCTTTAAGAGATGCCTGGTGCTGCGGGGAACGCGACAGCAGGGAGCTGCTGGATATCGACCTCGGTTTTTTTAAAAGAAACCCTTTCCCCGGGGATCTGGAGGAGTTGGGGACACGGGTGAGAATCCGATAACTTTATCTAGTCTTTAGATTTTGAGCGTTCACCGGGTGATTTTTATCTTTGAAATCGGGTTTTTTTCTCAGCGACTGAAAAGCGAGCGCCGCGTGAGGCATTCTGGGATATGGAGTTCTCTCGGGTCAAACACGAGGGCAAGACCCGTAAATAAAAGGGTTTACTTGGTCTCTCTGGGGCTGGGGGACCTTTCTTTCCCCCTCCTCTCCCCCCGGGGGGCGGGTGGCAGCGGTTACGGGAGTTTTTATGGGGAATCGGACCTTGGAAATCAAAACTTTGTTCCACGCGGCCGCTGAAAAGCGAGCGCCGCGTGAGGCATTCTGGGATATGGAGTTCTCTCGGGTCAAACACGAGGGCAACGCTCTTAAATAAAAGGGTTTACTTTGGTTTTTTGGGGCTGGGGGACCTTTCTTTCCCCCTCCTCTCCCCCCGGGGGGTGGGTGGCGGCGGATTCGGGAGTTTTTTTGGGAATCGGACCTTGGAAATCGGTTTTTTTTCTGCGCGGCCGCTGAAAAGCGAGCGACGCGTGAGGCATTCTGGGAGATTGAGTTTCGTTTAACGAGCGATCGGGTTTAAAAAGGAGGAAATCGGTGGGAAGTTTAATTAATTGTTTAAAATACCCTCATAATTAAAAGGCATAGCCGGAGGTGGGGGTTTGGAGAAGTAGCTTCATGTTTTTATTTAAAAAATGAGGTGAGGCGGACAGGTAATCAAGCCCCGGGGTCAGCAGACAGTCAGACTCCGTGGCGCCAGAATGACCTGGAGCATTAAAACAGATTCAAAGGTTAAAAAGCAATATTTTTAAAAACATTACCTCAAAAAAAATAACCCCAAACATCTAAGATAAACTAAAGGAACATTAAAACATTAGGTTAAAAAAATATAATTTAAAAATAACGAACACGTGGAGCGAAGGGGGCGGGGCCAGCCCTGCATGAGACAGGACTCATTACATACAGGACAGAAATTCTAACCAATCCCAGGTCAAGGCGAGCCTGCTTGTGGGCGGGAACAAAACTTCAGCCAACAGTAGCACACAGGGGAGGGGCCAGTCCAAGGCTCCGGACTTATAAGCGGCTGTAAACAAAGTTAAAATCCTTTCTCCCTGATGAAGCTTAAGGATAAGCGAAACGTCGGAGAAAAAAAGATTCCAGGCCGGAGAACTTACTGAACGAAAGAGTTTTTGGATAGTACTGTTGCAGGCAGAGAACCATCGAAGCCAGAGAGCCACCGGAGGGGAGGTGAGACCGGTGGAAAAAGAGCCTTTCCAGGCGGGACAGCCGGCTGAGCTGGGGAGTGTTTGGAGGACGCAGTCCCAGGCAGGAGACCATCTGAGCCAGGGAGCCACCGTGGGGTGAGATTACAGTTACTAGCGGGGACCTCTATTACCAAATAGAAGCTAGTAACATCTTTTAAAACCTTTTGCACCTTTCTACACCCAGGGAATGGCTAACACTATGCGGAACACATGCAGGTTGTCTGACAACCGTACGCATATGAGGTCGGACCCTGGTACACATAGGTGTCTCCCCGTAGCCAGGGATGAATTTGCTACAACAGTGAGAATAATTTATAGAATTTTCCAGACAATCCACCATCTAATATTCTTAAAGGGCCAGAATCAGCCCCCTAAGGGCATCTTAAAACAAGCTGATAAACTAACATGCTTTATAAAACCGGCAAAACCGTCACAGGAAACCCTAACCAAATTGGCTTTGAATTCAGAAAATTGGGCAAAACAGACCAGACAGATTCTAATTGAGCACTATACAACAAACCTGGAAGAATTAGAAAATGAATTTGCTCAGGCTGCAGTGACAGAGCGCCTGGAAGAAATGATGGCGAAAGCCACTAATTGGATTAAAAAGAGTCTTAGACATAAATTCAAAATTCAATCAATTGATGAGGCAAAGAGACATGTGGTGGGATTAGCATCACGGTTGACAGAGCAAGGGACCAGCACACAATTGAGGACAGAACAGCGGACCGGCATACGGACTAGGACGCCCCCACGCCATAGGCCAAATACCTGGGCAGCCTTGTTCCACCAGCCTGCGATCACAGCCCCCTCATGCCGCAGACGGACTGAAAACCCCCCCCCACCCCGTGGGCCAGCTGCCACGACTTTGTCACGCCACCGACGGACACCCCCACCCCGTGAGCCAACTGCCACAACCTCGTCAAGCCACCGACACACCCCCCCACCCTTTGAGCCAGCTGCCATGACTTCAGCACGCCACCGGCAGACCCCCCCACCCCTTGCACCAGTTGCCACGACTTCGTCACACCACCAACACACCCCCCCACCCTTGGAGCCAGCTGCCATGACTTCGTCATGCCACCGATGGACCCCCCCACCCCTTGCACCAGTTGCCACGACTTCGTCACACCACCAACACACACCCCCACCCTTTGAGCCAGCTGCCATGACTTCGTCACGCCACCGACAGACCCCCCCACCCCGTGGGCCAGCGACCCCGACTTCATCACACCACCAGCAGACCACTGAAACCCCCCCTTCCTTGCGGTCCAGGGCAGTGACCCCCCCTTCCCCGCCATCCAGGGCGGCGACTAGCCCTACCCCACCCCACAGGCCAAGGACCAGGATTTCCAATGTGGCCATCATTAGGGACCTGGACATCACACTTGGCTCTCAAGAGCCTGAGCCACGTAGACCCCAGCACTACATGGGGAACCAACATCAGACCGTATTAAACCAAATCACTAGGGATTCCTCAGACCCAAAACAAACAGAAGGGAGAACCCCTCCTACACCAGGGACAAATCCATGCACAACATTCCTGTACCCCAAAACCAGGGTCATGTACCAACCGCTCCCACAGAGACAAAAGAAAGACTGTACCAAACCAACCATCCCAAGAAATACAGCAGTTCTAGAGCCCGAGATCAGTGTCACAAAACAACCCTTTCCACAGAAACAAAGGAGCGACCAGACCGGACAGGTAAACCCAATAGACACAGAAATGAGGACAGGAACAATGAGAGCCCAGACAGACAACACAGTAGGAGAGGCAGAAATAGCTGAAGCCGAGGTAGGGAACACAATAGGGGAGGCAGGGGTAGCAGACATAGAAACAGAAAACACACCAACAGGGGCAGAACCTGACTCTGAAG
This sequence comes from Heptranchias perlo, assembly GCF_035084215.1. NCBI lineage: Eukaryota > Metazoa > Chordata > Chondrichthyes > Hexanchiformes > Hexanchidae > Heptranchias > Heptranchias perlo. The sequence goes on from NC_090343.1 coordinate 221,261, forward strand.
GGGAAGATGCACAGAGAGTGACGAGGCACCCCAACACCAGCCGAAAAAACATTACCTGGAAATTGGAACCCAGAAAATCAATTTTAATAATAGGAGATTCCAACCTCTCCAAGATAAAAAGATGCCCAAATCCCACCACCCAAATTGATAGCTTTCCAGGAGCTAAATTCATTCATGTCACAGCAATTCTGGACAAATTGGAACCCTGTCCGGAGACCAAAAAGGTGGTGCTCTCAGTTGGCATTAATAATCGAACGCAGAGACCACTGACTGCAACCAAGCAACTGCAGTCATTACTTAAATTGGCTAAGAGCACATTCCCAAATGCTCAGATCTGGGTGCCGGAAATTAACTTCAGTAACTTACTTCCAGAAACAGAGAGGGATACAATCAGAGGAATTAACCAGCATATAAAAAAACAGAATTACATACCAGCAATTAATGCTAGATCCTTTAAAGTGGGGGCTGACCACATCCATTGGACAGATAGCACTGCCCATAACATAATAAACCAGTGGATGAAGTCTTTAAACTAAAAAGGACATTAACCCAAGAGAAGGGTAGATTACACCTGGGAAAAACTGTTATTAATATTTCCCAACTCTTTAACCCCACAGAGGTACAGGAGAGGGTTTTAAACAAGGGCCTTACATTTGTTCCAACCCCAAAACATTGTAAAGTACAAATTCAGGAAGATCTGAAAAGGTTTTACAGGAGAGTAAAACTGACCGATTACTTTAGCGATTCAGAAACAGACAAGCAACCTTTTACACCACCATCAGAATGGACCCCACCAAACAATAAAATAGAGCCAGAAATCCTAAACTTTATTAAACAGACTCAATCACAAATTGAAAAAATCCCTAAACAGACAGACAAGCAAAACCTCACTGAAAGAGAGAGACGGGCAATCATAGAACTTAGAAACAATCTAGATATAATCATAAAACCAGCAGATAAGGGCAGTAGTATAGTGATCATGGATAGGCAACAGTATCTACTTGAAGCTCACAGACAGCTTAATAATACAGCCCACTACACGAAATTAGCAGGACCAATTTACCAGGACACACGAAAAGAGATTGGAAACATTTTAACAGAACTAAAGAAATCTAAACACTTGAATCAGAAACAAGTGGAATACCTAAGGGGGGAACAACCACAACCCAGAAAATTCTACATACTACCCAAAATACACAAGCACCCTGACACATGGACTGTACCAGGAGAAATACCACCAGGAAGACCCATTGTGTCAGACTGTGGTAGTGAATCCTACAGGATAGCAGAATACATTGACTCATTCCTAAACCCCTTATCACAGAAGCACCCTAGCTACATTAAAGACACTTACCACTTCATAGAAATAGTGAACTCACTGACCGTACCCCCGAACGCAATACTCTTTACCATGGACATTGAAAGCCTATACACAAACATAGAAACAGACAGAGGCATACAGGCAGTGGAAAATATCCTTAGAAAGTTCCCCCAACCCCACAGACCAGATGCAGCCATAATCCAGCTATTACACCTAGGATTAACAAAAAATGACTTTGAATTCCAGGAGCAATTCTACCTACAGATTAAGGGCACGGCTATGGGCAAGAAATTTGCCCCGGCCTACGCAAACATATACATGGCAGACTGGGAAAACACCGTCTTTGAAAAGTGTTCCAAGCTCCCGATGTGTTATTACAGATACCTGGATGACATATGGGGAGTCTGGACTCACACAGAAACAGAATTGCAAGAATTTGTAGGTATTCTCAACAGTCACCACCAATCTATTAAACTTAAAGTTACAACACATAGAGAAAGTGTGGATTTCCTGGACACCACAGTATTTAAATTACAACAGGAGAATAACAGCCACAAGCTAGCAACAAAGGTATTCTTTAAAGAAACAGACACACACACACTCCTGCACATAAACAGCCACCATCCAAAACATACCTTTCGGGGGCTGGTGAAGTCACAACTGACACGTTTTCACCGCATATGCACAAACGGAGAGGACTTTAGGGAAGCCACCACAACCCTATTTACTGCACTGAGACAGAGAGGTTACACAAAAAGGTTCCTCAGGCACCTTAAGTCTGATTTCCTGAGGGGACTGAATAGCCCACGGCCAAACAGAGAAGTAGCAAGACTACCACTGATAACGACATACGATACAATGACCAAACTAATACACGGAGTGATTAAAACCCAATTTGGGAAACTAAAAGAGGATGTTGACACACTTAGTCGATACCACATAACGTCGGCATACAAAAGAACTCGGAACCTTCGCGACATGCTGGTTCGGAGCAGGATAAGAAAACAGACAACCCAGAACTGCACAAACCCAAAATGTGGGACGTGTAAATACCTAATAATCCGCAAAATGATACAAAATAGACACACAGGAAAAGCAGCCCTAATTAAACAAAGAATTACATGTGAACAGCACAATGCTGTTTATGCAATTCGATGCAAACAATGCCACATCTTGTATGTAGGAGAAACAGGGAATAGTCTAAGGATGAGGCTCACAGGGCACCTCAGTGCTATTAGAACAAAGGATGTATACAAACCTACCTCCCGACACTTCATGGAGCATGGTCTTGAATCCCTGGAATTTATGGGGTTGGAGACCAACATGAACTGGACAACCTCACAAAGGAAGAGGAGGGAAAAACACTGGATAACAACCCTACAAACTCAGTTACCAAAGGGCTTAAATCAGATCTAAAATGGGGGAAATCCAACATCAAAAAACAAAACTGCCCCGACCTTAATTACCACAAATCCCAACCCCAACTTGATAAACCTCCCAAACCGCAACCACACCACACCCTACCCTAATCACAATAAACAGAGCTAACCCCTACTGTTTAAGCTAACCAAAACCACTAAACCCCACACTGCCCACAACAAACAGACCAAAGCCCCAACCCTAACTACAAACAGACCACATCCATATCCCAAATCCTAACTCCAAATGCACCCCACTCTACCCCTAAAGCCTAACCGTAACTCTAATACAGCAAACCTAATCTCCCACCCCACCCCTAAAATCTAAGCCTAACACACCCCACCCTACTCCTAAACCCTGACCCTCACTTAACCCTACCCCTAATGCAACCCTAACCCATAACTCCAACCCCCCAGCCCTGAATCTAATCACAACTCTCCAAATGCACCCCACTCTACCCCTAAAGCCTAACCGTAACTCTAATACAGCAAACCTAATCTCCCACCCCACCCCTAAAATCTAAGCCTAACACACCCCACCCTACTCCTAAACCCTGACCCTCACTTAACCCTACCCCTAATGCAACCCTAACCCATAACTCCAACCCCCCAGCCCTGAATCTAATCCCCTACCCTGATGCACCCTACCCTACCCCTAAACACCTAACCCTAACCCTGATGCACCCTACCCTACCCCTAAACACCTAACCCTAACCCTGATGCACCCAACCCTACCCCTAAAACATAACCCTAACCCCACCCCACCCCTAAACACCTAACCCTAACCCTGATGCACCCCAACCTAACCCCAATATAGCCCTGAACCTAACTGCGACCCTGACCCTCACCTAACCCCAACACTAACCCCAGTGCAGCAACCCTAACCCTAACCTGAACCCCCCAACCTCAATACAACATAACCCTAACACTATGTAAAATAAAGGGTAGAGTTCCAACACCAATAATAATAACTAAATACGACATAGAGGCCATAAATTGGCAAAACCCAGGAACTGATTATAACCCCAGAGGGGGATCAAAGGATTACGGATCAAGAAATTACTAAGAAGCGATCGGCAAGAAAAAGAAGCCAGGTGGTAAGGTAAAGCGTGGGCCAACCAAAAGTGGCAGGTATAAGTGACAAGAAGCTCAAGGGATGAGTGAGAATACGAACACAAGAGGGTGTAACTACCCTCCTGCCCACACCATACAACCTAACATTCAGGAGTGACACGCTTTACATTACCACAGACAAAAAAAGATATAAATGCCAAGAAAAGAAAACCCAGAGAATATATCTTGCAAATACCTTAAATCTAAACTTGATCAGTGAGGTAGATGGTTAAATAACTTTTTGTTCCCCTTTTGCCCCCCCCACAAAAAAAGCAGCAAGCAACTTATAAAAATAGGGAGCACCAAGGAGGTTTTTTTAAATTTTAAAATCTAAAATATTTAAAAGGTGCACTTAAAATAAAGCATGGCTGGAAATGTGGGTCTGACAGACATGGAACTCATCTTCCCAAACCCCCCCCCCCCCCCACGAGGTTTGGGACAGCAATAAGGGCACAAAAGATTACATATTTTTTTAAAAAGTTGTAGTTCCCATAGACACGGTCTCTGGACATGGATGCGGGGACGGCCCCTTTAAGAGATGCCTGGTGCTGCGGGGACGGCCCCTTTAAGAGATGCCTGGTGCTGCGGGGAACGCGACAGCAGGGAGCTGCTGGATATCGACCTCGGTTTTTTTAAAAGAAACCCTTTCCCCGGGGATCTGGAGGAGTTGGGGACACGGGTGAGAATCCGATAACTTTATCTAGTCTTTAGATTTTGAGCGTTCACCGGGTGATTTTTATCTTTGAAATCGGGTTTTTTTCTCAGCGACTGAAAAGCGAGCGCCGCGTGAGGCATTCTGGGATATGGAGTTCTCTCGGGTCAAACACGAGGGCAAGACCCGTAAATAAAAGGGTTTACTTGGTCTCTCTGGGGCTGGGGGACCTTTCTTTCCCCCTCCTCTCCCCCCGGGGGGCGGGTGGCAGCGGTTACGGGAGTTTTTATGGGGAATCGGACCTTGGAAATCAAAACTTTGTTCCACGCGGCCGCTGAAAAGCGAGCGCCGCGTGAGGCATTCTGGGATATGGAGTTCTCTCGGGTCAAACACGAGGGCAACGCTCTTAAATAAAAGGGTTTACTTTGGTTTTTTGGGGCTGGGGGACCTTTCTTTCCCCCTCCTCTCCCCCCGGGGGGTGGGTGGCGGCGGATTCGGGAGTTTTTTTGGGAATCGGACCTTGGAAATCGGTTTTTTTTCTGCGCGGCCGCTGAAAAGCGAGCGACGCGTGAGGCATTCTGGGAGATTGAGTTTCGTTTAACGAGCGATCGGGTTTAAAAAGGAGGAAATCGGTGGGAAGTTTAATTAATTGTTTAAAATACCCTCATAATTAAAAGGCATAGCCGGAGGTGGGGGTTTGGAGAAGTAGCTTCATGTTTTTATTTAAAAAATGAGGTGAGGCGGACAGGTAATCAAGCCCCGGGGTCAGCAGACAGTCAGACTCCGTGGCGCCAGAATGACCTGGAGCATTAAAACAGATTCAAAGGTTAAAAAGCAATATTTTTAAAAACATTACCTCAAAAAAAATAACCCCAAACATCTAAGATAAACTAAAGGAACATTAAAACATTAGGTTAAAAAAATATAATTTAAAAATAACGAACACGTGGAGCGAAGGGGGCGGGGCCAGCCCTGCATGAGACAGGACTCATTACATACAGGACAGAAATTCTAACCAATCCCAGGTCAAGGCGAGCCTGCTTGTGGGCGGGAACAAAACTTCAGCCAACAGTAGCACACAGGGGAGGGGCCAGTCCAAGGCTCCGGACTTATAAGCGGCTGTAAACAAAGTTAAAATCCTTTCTCCCTGATGAAGCTTAAGGATAAGCGAAACGTCGGAGAAAAAAAGATTCCAGGCCGGAGAACTTACTGAACGAAAGAGTTTTTGGATAGTACTGTTGCAGGCAGAGAACCATCGAAGCCAGAGAGCCACCGGAGGGGAGGTGAGACCGGTGGAAAAAGAGCCTTTCCAGGCGGGACAGCCGGCTGAGCTGGGGAGTGTTTGGAGGACGCAGTCCCAGGCAGGAGACCATCTGAGCCAGGGAGCCACCGTGGGGTGAGATTACAGTTACTAGCGGGGACCTCTATTACCAAATAGAAGCTAGTAACATCTTTTAAAACCTTTTGCACCTTTCTACACCCAGGGAATGGCTAACACTATGCGGAACACATGCAGGTTGTCTGACAACCGTACGCATATGAGGTCGGACCCTGGTACACATAGGTGTCTCCCCGTAGCCAGGGATGAATTTGCTACAACAGTGAGAATAATTTATAGAATTTTCCAGACAATCCACCATCTAATATTCTTAAAGGGCCAGAATCAGCCCCCTAAGGGCATCTTAAAACAAGCTGATAAACTAACATGCTTTATAAAACCGGCAAAACCGTCACAGGAAACCCTAACCAAATTGGCTTTGAATTCAGAAAATTGGGCAAAACAGACCAGACAGATTCTAATTGAGCACTATACAACAAACCTGGAAGAATTAGAAAATGAATTTGCTCAGGCTGCAGTGACAGAGCGCCTGGAAGAAATGATGGCGAAAGCCACTAATTGGATTAAAAAGAGTCTTAGACATAAATTCAAAATTCAATCAATTGATGAGGCAAAGAGACATGTGGTGGGATTAGCATCACGGTTGACAGAGCAAGGGACCAGCACACAATTGAGGACAGAACAGCGGACCGGCATACGGACTAGGACGCCCCCACGCCATAGGCCAAATACCTGGGCAGCCTTGTTCCACCAGCCTGCGATCACAGCCCCCTCATGCCGCAGACGGACTGAAAACCCCCCCCCACCCCGTGGGCCAGCTGCCACGACTTTGTCACGCCACCGACGGACACCCCCACCCCGTGAGCCAACTGCCACAACCTCGTCAAGCCACCGACACACCCCCCCACCCTTTGAGCCAGCTGCCATGACTTCAGCACGCCACCGGCAGACCCCCCCACCCCTTGCACCAGTTGCCACGACTTCGTCACACCACCAACACACCCCCCCACCCTTGGAGCCAGCTGCCATGACTTCGTCATGCCACCGATGGACCCCCCCACCCCTTGCACCAGTTGCCACGACTTCGTCACACCACCAACACACACCCCCACCCTTTGAGCCAGCTGCCATGACTTCGTCACGCCACCGACAGACCCCCCCACCCCGTGGGCCAGCGACCCCGACTTCATCACACCACCAGCAGACCACTGAAACCCCCCCTTCCTTGCGGTCCAGGGCAGTGACCCCCCCTTCCCCGCCATCCAGGGCGGCGACTAGCCCTACCCCACCCCACAGGCCAAGGACCAGGATTTCCAATGTGGCCATCATTAGGGACCTGGACATCACACTTGGCTCTCAAGAGCCTGAGCCACGTAGACCCCAGCACTACATGGGGAACCAACATCAGACCGTATTAAACCAAATCACTAGGGATTCCTCAGACCCAAAACAAACAGAAGGGAGAACCCCTCCTACACCAGGGACAAATCCATGCACAACATTCCTGTACCCCAAAACCAGGGTCATGTACCAACCGCTCCCACAGAGACAAAAGAAAGACTGTACCAAACCAACCATCCCAAGAAATACAGCAGTTCTAGAGCCCGAGATCAGTGTCACAAAACAACCCTTTCCACAGAAACAAAGGAGCGACCAGACCGGACAGGTAAACCCAATAGACACAGAAATGAGGACAGGAACAATGAGAGCCCAGACAGACAACACAGTAGGAGAGGCAGAAATAGCTGAAGCCGAGGTAGGGAACACAATAGGGGAGGCAGGGGTAGCAGACATAGAAACAGAAAACACACCAACAGGGGCAGAACCTGACTCTGAAGGGGAAGATGCACAGAGAGTGACGAGGCACCCCAACACCAGCCGAAAAAACATTACCTGGAAATTGGAACCCAGAAAATCAATTTTAATAATAGGAGATTCCAACCTCTCCAAGATAAAAAGATGCCCAAATCCCACCACCCAAATTGATAGCTTTCCAGGAGCTAAATTCATTCATGTCACAGCAATTCTGGACAAATTGGAACCCTGTCCGGAGACCAAAAAGGTGGTGCTCTCAGTTGGCATTAATAATCGAACGCAGAGACCACTGACTGCAACCAAGCAACTGCAGTCATTACTTAAATTGGCTAAGAGCACATTCCCAAATGCTCAGATCTGGGTGCCGGAAATTAACTTCAGTAACTTACTTCCAGAAACAGAGAGGGATACAATCAGAGGAATTAACCAGCATATAAAAAAACAGAATTACATACCAGCAATTAATGCTAGATCCTTTAAAGTGGGGGCTGACCACATCCATTGGACAGATAGCACTGCCCATAACATAATAAACCAGTGGATGAAGTCTTTAAACTAAAAAGGACATTAACCCAAGAGAAGGGTAGATTACACCTGGGAAAAACTGTTATTAATATTTCCCAACTCTTTAACCCCACAGAGGTACAGGAGAGGGTTTTAAACAAGGGCCTTACATTTGTTCCAACCCCAAAACATTGTAAAGTACAAATTCAGGAAGATCTGAAAAGGTTTTACAGGAGAGTAAAACTGACCGATTACTTTAGCGATTCAGAAACAGACAAGCAACCTTTTACACCACCATCAGAATGGACCCCACCAAACAATAAAATAGAGCCAGAAATCCTAAACTTTATTAAACAGACTCAATCACAAATTGAAAAAATCCCTAAACAGACAGACAAGCAAAACCTCACTGAAAGAGAGAGACGGGCAATCATAGAACTTAGAAACAATCTAGATATAATCATAAAACCAGCAGATAAGGGCAGTAGTATAGTGATCATGGATAGGCAACAGTATCTACTTGAAGCTCACAGACAGCTTAATAATACAGCCCACTACACGAAATTAGCAGGACCAATTTACCAGGACACACGAAAAGAGATTGGAAACATTTTAACAGAACTAAAGAAATCTAAACACTTGAATCAGAAACAAGTGGAATACCTAAGGGGGGAACAACCACAACCCAGAAAATTCTACATACTACCCAAAATACACAAGCACCCTGACACATGGACTGTACCAGGAGAAATACCACCAGGAAGACCCATTGTGTCAGACTGTGGTAGTGAATCCTACAGGATAGCAGAATACATTGACTCATTCCTAAACCCCTTATCACAGAAGCACCCTAGCTACATTAAAGACACTTACCACTTCATAGAAATAGTGAACTCACTGACCGTACCCCCGAACGCAATACTCTTTACCATGGACATTGAAAGCCTATACACAAACATAGAAACAGACAGAGGCATACAGGCAGTGGAAAATATCCTTAGAAAGTTCCCCCAACCCCACAGACCAGATGCAGCCATAATCCAGCTATTACACCTAGGATTAACAAAAAATGACTTTGAATTCCAGGAGCAATTCTACCTACAGATTAAGGGCACGGCTATGGGCAAGAAATTTGCCCCGGCCTACGCAAACATATACATGGCAGACTGGGAAAACACCGTCTTTGAAAAGTGTTCCAAGCTCCCGATGTGTTATTACAGATACCTGGATGACATATGGGGAGTCTGGACTCACACAGAAACAGAATTGCAAGAATTTGTAGGTATTCTCAACAGTCACCACCAATCTATTAAACTTAAAGTTACAACACATAGAGAAAGTGTGGATTTCCTGGACACCACAGTATTTAAATTACAACAGGAGAATAACAGCCACAAGCTAGCAACAAAGGTATTCTTTAAAGAAACAGACACACACACACTCCTGCACATAAACAGCCACCATCCAAAACATACCTTTCGGGGGCTGGTGAAGTCACAACTGACACGTTTTCACCGCATATGCACAAACGGAGAGGACTTTAGGGAAGCCACCACAACCCTATTTACTGCACTGAGACAGAGAGGTTACACAAAAAGGTTCCTCAGGCACCTTAAGTCTGATTTCCTGAGGGGACTGAATAGCCCACGGCCAAACAGAGAAGTAGCAAGACTACCACTGATAACGACATACGATACAATGACCAAACTAATACACGGAGTGATTAAAACCCAATTTGGGAAACTAAAAGAGGATGTTGACACACTTAGTCGATACCACATAACGTCGGCATACAAAAGAACTCGGAACCTTCGCGACATGCTGGTTCGGAGCAGGATAAGAAAACAGACAACCCAGAACTGCACAAACCCAAAATGTGGGACGTGTAAATACCTAATAATCCGCAAAATGATACAAAATAGACACACAGGAAAAGCAGCCCTAATTAAACAAAGAATTACATGTGAACAGCACAATGCTGTTTATGCAATTCGATGCAAACAATGCCACATCTTGTATGTAGGAGAAACAGGGAATAGTCTAAGGATGAGGCTCACAGGGCACCTCAGTGCTATTAGAACAAAGGATGTATACAAACCTACCTCCCGACACTTCATGGAGCATGGTCTTGAATCCCTGGAATTTATGGGGTTGGAGACCAACATGAACTGGACAACCTCACAAAGGAAGAGGAGGGAAAAACACTGGATAACAACCCTACAAACTCAGTTACCAAAGGGCTTAAATCAGATCTAAAATGGGGGAAATCCAACATCAAAAAACAAAACTGCCCCGACCTTAATTACCACAAATCCCAACCCCAACTTGATAAACCTCCCAAACCGCAACCACACCACACCCTACCCTAATCACAATAAACAGAGCTAACCCCTACTGTTTAAGCTAACCAAAACCACTAAACCCCACACTGCCCACAACAAACAGACCAAAGCCCCAACCCTAACTACAAACAGACCACATCCATATCCCAAATCCTAACTCCAAATGCACCCCACTCTACCCCTAAAGCCTAACCGTAACTCTAATACAGCAAACCTAATCTCCCACCCCACCCCTAAAATCTAAGCCTAACACACCCCACCCTACTCCTAAACCCTGACCCTCACTTAACCCTACCCCTAATGCAACCCTAACCCATAACTCCAACCCCCCAGCCCTGAATCTAATCACAACTCTCCAAATGCACCCCACTCTACCCCTAAAGCCTAACCGTAACTCTAATACAGCAAACCTAATCTCCCACCCCACCCCTAAAATCTAAGCCTAACACACCCCACCCTACTCCTAAACCCTGACCCTCACTTAACCCTACCCCTAATGCAACCCTAACCCATAACTCCAACCCCCCAGCCCTGAATCTAATCCCCTACCCTGATGCACCCTACCCTACCCCTAAACACCTAACCCTAACCCTGATGCACCCTACCCTACCCCTAAACACCTAACCCTAACCCTGATGCACCCAACCCTACCCCTAAAACATAACCCTAACCCCACCCCACCCCTAAACACCTAACCCTAACCCTGATGCACCCCAACCTAACCCCAATATAGCCCTGAACCTAACTGCGACCCTGACCCTCACCTAACCCCAACACTAACCCCAGTGCAGCAACCCTAACCCTAACCTGAACCCCCCAACCTCAATACAACATAACCCTAACACTATGTAAAATAAAGGGTAGAGTTCCAACACCAATAATAATAACTAAATACGACATAGAGGCCATAAATTGGCAAAACCCAGGAACTGATTATAACCCCAGAGGGGGATCAAAGGATTACGGATCAAGAAATTACTAAGAAGCGATCGGCAAGAAAAAGAAGCCAGGTGGTAAGGTAAAGCGTGGGCCAACCAAAAGTGGCAGGTATAAGTGACAAGAAGCTCAAGGGATGAGTGAGAATACGAACACAAGAGGGTGTAACTACCCTCCTGCCCACACCATACAACCTAACCCTAACCCTAACCCTAACCCTAACCCTAACCCTAACCCTAACCCTAACCCTAACCCTAATGCAGCGTAACCCTAACCCTAACCCTAACCCTAACCCTAACCCTAACCCTAACCCTAACCCTAACCCTAATGCAACCCTAACCCTAACCCTAACCCTAACCCTAACCCTAACCCTAACCCTAACCCTAATGCATTCACTAACCCTAACCCTAACCCTAACCCTAACCCTAACCCTAACCCTAACCCTAACCCTAATGCAGTGTACCCTAACCCTAACCCTAACCCTAACCCTAACCCTAACCCTAACCCTAACCCTAACCCTAACCCTAACCCTAACCCTAATGCAGCGTAACCCTAACCCTAACCCTAACCCTAACCCTAACCCTAACCCTAACCCTAACCCTAACCCTAACCCTAATGCAGCGTAACCCTAACCCTAACCCTAACCCTAACCCTAACCCTAACCCTAACCCTAACCCTAACCCTAACCCTAACCCTAATGCAGCGTAACCCTAACCCTAACCCTAACCCTAACCCTAACCCTAACCCTAACCCTAACCCTAACCCTAATGCAGTAACCCTAACCCTAACCCTAACCCTAACCCTAACCCTAACCCTAACCCTAACCCTAACCCTAACCCTAACCCTAATGCAGCGTAACCCTAACCCTAACCCTAACCCTAACCCTAACCCTAACCCTAACCCTAACACTAACCCTAACCCTAACCCTAACCCTAACCCTAACCCTAACCCTAACCCTAACCCTAACCCTAATGCAGCGTAACCCTAACCCTAACCCTAACCCTAACCCTAACCCTAACCCTAACCCTAACCCTAACCCTAACCCTAATGCAGCGGCGAAACCGGTCGGAGTGTTCCAAGAAGGAACGATGGATGGTACTTAAGGCTGGAGGACGGGACACATTCAGTAGTAGCCAAGCAGGAACTCTGGATGGTGCCTAAAGCTAAAGCACAAGGTGCATTCATTTGGACAACAGCAACAGTCTGAGGTGCGGGCCAGAACCAAGAGGCAGACAACATAGGGAGGGCGTTTTCCCCCCTCTGCCCACCATTTTAAAACCTAACTTTTGCAAGTGACGCACTAAGGACTTGGTCTGTTTGTTTATAGCTCCCTGATGAGCCGCAAGATGGCGAAACCGGTCGGAGTGTTCCAAGAAGGAACGATGGATGGTACTTAAGGCTGGAGGACGGGACACATTCAGTAGTAGCCAAGCAGGAACTCTGGATGGTGCCTAAAGCTAAAGCACAAGGTGCATTCATTTGGACAACAGCAACAGTCTGAGGTGCGGGCCAGAACCAAGAGGCAGACAACATAGGGAGGGCGTTTTCCCCCCTCTGCCCACCATTTTAAAACCTAACTTTTGCAAGTGACGCACTAAGGACTTGGTCTGTTTGTTTATAGCTCCCTGATGAGCCGCAAGATGGCGAAACCGGTCGGAGTGTTCCAAGAAGGAACGATGGATGGTACTTAAGGCTGGAGGACGGGACACATTCAGTAGTAGCCAAGCAGGAACTCTGGATGGTGCCTAAAGCTAAAGCACAAGGTGCATTCATTTGGACAACAGCAACAGTCTGAGGTGCGGGCCAGAACCAAGAGGCAGACAACATAGGGAGGGCGTTTCCCCCCTCTGCCCACCATTTTAAAACCTAACCTTTGCAAGTGACGCACTAAGGACTTGGTCTGTTTGTTTGTAGCTCCCTGATGAGCCGCAAGATGGCGAAACCGGTCGGAGTGTTCCAAGAAGGAACGATGGATGGTACTTAAGGCTGGAGGACAGGACACATTCAGTAGTAGCCAAGCAGGAACTCTGGATGGTGCCTAAAGCTAAAGCACAAGGTGCATTCATTTGGACAACAGCAACAGTCTGAGGTGCGGGCCAGAACCAAGAGGCAGACAACATAGGGAGGGCGTTTCCCCCCTCTGCCCACCATTTTAAAACCTAACCTTTGCAAGTGACGCACTAAGGACTTGGTCTGTTTGTTTGTAGCTCCCTGATGAGCCGCAAGATGGCGAAACCGGTCGGAGTGTTCCAAGAAGGAACGATGGATGGTACTTAAGGCTGGAGGACAGGACACATTCAGTAGTAGCCAAGCAGGAACTCTGGATGGTGCCTAAAGCTAAAGCACAAGGTGCATTCATTTGGACAACAGCAACAGTCTGAGGTGCGGGCCAGAACCAAGAGGCAGACAACATAGGGAGGGCGTTTCCCCCCTCTGCCCACCATTTTAAAACCTAACCTTTGCAAGTGACGCACTAAGGACTTGGTCTGTTTGTTTGTAGCTCCCTGATGAGCCGCAAGATGGCGAAACCGGTCGGAGTGTTCCAAGAAGGAACGATGGATGGTACTTAAGGCTGGAGGACAGGACACATTCAGTAGTAGCCAAGCAGGAACTCTGGATGGTGCCTAAAGCTAAAGCACAAGGTGCATTCATTTGGACAACAGCAACAGTCTGAGGTGCGGGCCAGAACCAAGAGGCAGACAACATAGGGAGGGCGTTTCCCCCCTCTGCCCACCATTTTAAAACCTAACCTTTGCAAGTGACGCACTAAGGACTTGGTCTGTTTGTTTGTAGCTCCCTGATGAGCCGCAAGATGGCGAAACCGGTCGGAGTGTTCCAAGAAGGAACGATGGATGGTACTTAAGGCTGGAGGACAGGACACATTCAGTAGTAGCCAAGCAGGAACTCTGGATGGTGCCTAAAGCTAAAGCACAAGGTGCATTCATTTGGACAACAGCAACAGTCTGAGGTGCGGGCCAGAACCAAGAGGCAGACAACATAGGGAGGGCGTTTCCCCCCTCTGCCCACCATTTTAAAACCTAACCTTTGCAAGTGACGCACTAAGGACTTGGTCTGTTTGTTTGTAGCTCCCTGATGAGCCGCAAGATGGCGAAACCGGTCGGAGTGTTCCAAGAAGGAACGATGGATGGTACTTAAGGCTGGAGGACAGGACACATTCAGTAGTAGCCAAGCAGGAACTCTGGATGGTGCCTAAAGCTAAAGCACAAGGTGCATTCATTTGGACAACAGCAACAGTCTGAGGTGCGGGCCAGAACCAAGAGGCAGACAACATAGGGAGGGCGTTTCCCCCCTCTGCCCACCATTTTAAAACCTAACCTTTGCAAGTGACGCACTAAGGACTTGGTCTGTTTGTTTGTAGCTCCCTGATGAGCCGCAAGATGGCGAAACCGGTCGGAGTGTTCCAAGAAGGAACGATGGATGGTACTTAAGGCTGGAGGACAGGACACATTCAGTAGTAGCCAAGCAGGAACTCTGGATGGTGCCTAAAGCTAAAGCACAAGGTGCATTCATTTGGACAACAGCAACAGTCTGAGGTGCGGGCCAGAACCAAGAGGCAGACAACATAGGGAGGGCGTTTCCCCCCTCTGCCCACCATTTTAAAACCTAACCTTTGCAAGTGACGCACTAAGGACTTGGTCTGTTTGTTTGTAGCTCCCTGATGAGCCGCAAGATGGCGAAACCGGTCGGAGTGTTCCAAGAAGGAACGATGGATGGTACTTAAGGCTGGAGGACAGGACACATTCAGTAGTAGCCAAGCAGGAACTCTGGATGGTGCCTAAAGCTAAAGCACAAGGTGCATTCATTTGGACAACAGCAACAGTCTGAGGTGCGGGCCAGAACCAAGAGGCAGACAACATAGGGAGGGCGTTTCCCCCCTCTGCCCACCATTTTAAAACCTAACCTTTGCAAGTGACGCACTAAGGACTTGGTCTGTTTGTTTGTAGCTCCCTGATGAGCCGCAAGATGGCGAAACCGGTCGGAGTGTTCCAAGAAGGAACGATGGATGGTACTTAAGGCTGGAGGACAGGACACATTCAGTAGTAGCCAAGCAGGAACTCTGGATGGTGCCTAAAGCTAAAGCACAAGGTGCATTCATTTGGACAACAGCAACAGTCTGAGGTGCGGGCCAGAACCAAGAGGCAGACAACATAGGGAGGGCGTTTCCCCCCTCTGCCCACCATTTTAAAACCTAACCTTTGCAAGTGACGCACTAAGGACTTGGTCTGTTTGTTTGTAGCTCCCTGATGAGCCGCAAGATGGCGAAACCGGTCGGAGTGTTCCAAGAAGGAACGATGGATGGTACTTAAGGCTGGAGGACAGGACACATTCAGTAGTAGCCAAGCAGGAACTCTGGATGGTGCCTAAAGCTAAAGCACAAGGTGCATTCATTTGGACAACAGCAACAGTCTGAGGTGCGGGCCAGAACCAAGAGGCAGACAACATAGGGAGGGCGTTTCCCCCCTCTGCCCACCATTTTAAAACCTAACCTTTGCAAGTGACGCACTAAGGACTTGGTCTGTTTGTTTGTAGCTCCCTGATGAGCCGCAAGATGGCGAAACCGGTCGGAGTGTTCCAAGAAGGAACGATGGATGGTACTTAAGGCTGGAGGACAGGACACATTCAGTAGTAGCCAAGCAGGAACTCTGGATGGTGCCTAAAGCTAAAGCACAAGGTGCATTCATTTGGACAACAGCAACAGTCTGAGGTGCGGGCCAGAACCAAGAGGCAGACAACATAGGGAGGGCGTTTCCCCCCTCTGCCCACCATTTTAAAACCTAACCTTTGCAAGTGACGCACTAAGGACTTGGTCTGTTTGTTTGTAGCTCCCTGATGAGCCGCAAGATGGCGAAACCGGTCGGAGTGTTCCAAGAAGGAACGATGGATGGTACTTAAGGCTGGAGGACAGGACACATTCAGTAGTAGCCAAGCAGGAACTCTGGATGGTGCCTAAAGCTAAAGCACAAGGTGCATTCATTTGGACAACAGCAACAGTCTGAGGTGCGGGCCAGAACCAAGAGGCAGACAACATAGGGAGGGCGTTTCCCCCCTCTGCCCACCATTTTAAAACCTAACCTTTGCAAGTGACGCACTAAGGACTTGGTCTGTTTGTTTGTAGCTCCCTGATGAGCCGCAAGATGGCGAAACCGGTCGGAGTGTTCCAAGAAGGAACGATGGATGGTACTTAAGGCTGGAGGACAGGACACATTCAGTAGTAGCCAAGCAGGAACTCTGGATGGTGCCTAAAGCTAAAGCACAAGGTGCATTCATTTGGACAACAGCAACAGTCTGAGGTGCGGGCCAGAACCAAGAGGCAGACAACATAGGGAGGGCGTTTCCCCCCTCTGCCCACCATTTTAAAACCTAACCTTTGCAAGTGACGCACTAAGGACTTGGTCTGTTTGTTTGTAGCTCCCTGATGAGCCGCAAGATGGCGAAACCGGTCGGAGTGTTCCAAGAAGGAACGATGGATGGTACTTAAGGCTGGAGGACAGGACACATTCAGTAGTAGCCAAGCAGGAACTCTGGATGGTGCCTAAAGCTAAAGCACAAGGTGCATTCATTTGGACAACAGCAACAGTCTGAGGTGCGGGCCAGAACCAAGAGGCAGACAACATAGGGAGGGCGTTTCCCCCCTCTGCCCACCATTTTAAAACCTAACCTTTGCAAGTGACGCACTAAGGACTTGGTCTGTTTGTTTGTAGCTCCCTGATGAGCCGCAAGATGGCGAAACCGGTCGGAGTGTTCCAAGAAGGAACGATGGATGGTACTTAAGGCTGGAGGACAGGACACATTCAGTAGTAGCCAAGCAGGAACTCTGGATGGTGCCTAAAGCTAAAGCACAAGGTGCATTCATTTGGACAACAGCAACAGTCTGAGGTGCGGGCCAGAACCAAGAGGCAGACAACATAGGGAGGGCGTTTCCCCCCTCTGCCCACCATTTTAAAACCTAACCTTTGCAAGTGACGCACTAAGGACTTGGTCTGTTTGTTTGTAGCTCCCTGATGAGCCGCAAGATGGCGAAACCGGTCGGAGTGTTCCAAGAAGGAACGATGGATGGTACTTAAGGCTGGAGGACAGGACACATTCAGTAGTAGCCAAGCAGGAACTCTGGATGGTGCCTAAAGCTAAAGCACAAGGTGCATTCATTTGGACAACAGCAACAGTCTGAGGTGCGGGCCAGAACCAAGAGGCAGACAACATAGGGAGGGCGTTTCCCCCCTCTGCCCACCATTTTAAAACCTAACCTTTGCAAGTGACGCACTAAGGACTTGGTCTGTTTGTTTGTAGCTCCCTGATGAGCCGCAAGATGGCGAAACCGGTCGGAGTGTTCCAAGAAGGAACGATGGATGGTACTTAAGGCTGGAGGACAGGACACATTCAGTAGTAGCCAAGCAGGAACTCTGGATGGTGCCTAAAGCTAAAGCACAAGGTGCATTCATTTGGACAACAGCAACAGTCTGAGGTGCGGGCCAGAACCAAGAGGCAGACAACATAGGGAGGGCGTTTCCCCCCTCTGCCCACCATTTTAAAACCTAACCTTTGCAAGTGACGCACTAAGGACTTGGTCTGTTTGTTTGTAGCTCCCTGATGAGCCGCAAGATGGCGAAACCGGTCGGAGTGTTCCAAGAAGGAACGATGGATGGTACTTAAGGCTGGAGGACAGGACACATTCAGTAGTAGCCAAGCAGGAACTCTGGATGGTGCCTAAAGCTAAAGCACAAGGTGCATTCATTTGGACAACAGCAACAGTCTGAGGTGCGGGCCAGAACCAAGAGGCAGACAACATAGGGAGGGCGTTTCCCCCCTCTGCCCACCATTTTAAAACCTAACCTTTGCAAGTGACGCACTAAGGACTTGGTCTGTTTGTTTGTAGCTCCC
Source organism: Heptranchias perlo (assembly GCF_035084215.1). Taxonomy (NCBI): domain Eukaryota; kingdom Metazoa; phylum Chordata; class Chondrichthyes; order Hexanchiformes; family Hexanchidae; genus Heptranchias; species Heptranchias perlo. The sequence goes on from NC_090343.1 coordinate 239,601, forward strand.
TGATGAGCCGCAAGATGGCGAAACCGGTCGGAGTGTTCCAAGAAGGAACGATGGATGGTACTTAAGGCTGGAGGACAGGACACATTCAGTAGTAGCCAAGCAGGAACTCTGGATGGTGCCTAAAGCTAAAGCACAAGGTGCATTCATTTGGACAACAGCAACAGTCTGAGGTGCGGGCCAGAACCAAGAGGCAGACAACATAGGGAGGGCGTTTCCCCCCTCTGCCCACCATTTTAAAACCTAACCTTTGCAAGTGACGCACTAAGGACTTGGTCTGTTTGTTTGTAGCTCCCTGATGAGCCGCAAGATGGCGAAACCGGTCGGAGTGTTCCAAGAAGGAACGATGGATGGTACTTAAGGCTGGAGGACAGGACACATTCAGTAGTAGCCAAGCAGGAACTCTGGATGGTGCCTAAAGCTAAAGCACAAGGTGCATTCATTTGGACAACAGCAACAGTCTGAGGTGCGGGCCAGAACCAAGAGGCAGACAACATAGGGAGGGCGTTTCCCCCCTCTGCCCACCATTTTAAAACCTAACCTTTGCAAGTGACGCACTAAGGACTTGGTCTGTTTGTTTGTAGCTCCCTGATGAGCCGCAAGATGGCGAAACCGGTCGGAGTGTTCCAAGAAGGAACGATGGATGGTACTTAAGGCTGGAGGACAGGACACATTCAGTAGTAGCCAAGCAGGAACTCTGGATGGTGCCTAAAGCTAAAGCACAAGGTGCATTCATTTGGACAACAGCAACAGTCTGAGGTGCGGGCCAGAACCAAGAGGCAGACAACATAGGGAGGGCGTTTCCCCCCTCTGCCCACCATTTTAAAACCTAACCTTTGCAAGTGACGCACTAAGGACTTGGTCTGTTTGTTTGTAGCTCCCTGATGAGCCGCAAGATGGCGAAACCGGTCGGAGTGTTCCAAGAAGGAACGATGGATGGTACTTAAGGCTGGAGGACAGGACACATTCAGTAGTAGCCAAGCAGGAACTCTGGATGGTGCCTAAAGCTAAAGCACAAGGTGCATTCATTTGGACAACAGCAACAGTCTGAGGTGCGGGCCAGAACCAAGAGGCAGACAACATAGGGAGGGCGTTTCCCCCCTCTGCCCACCATTTTAAAACCTAACCTTTGCAAGTGACGCACTAAGGACTTGGTCTGTTTGTTTGTAGCTCCCTGATGAGCCGCAAGATGGCGAAACCGGTCGGAGTGTTCCAAGAAGGAACGATGGATGGTACTTAAGGCTGGAGGACAGGACACATTCAGTAGTAGCCAAGCAGGAACTCTGGATGGTGCCTAAAGCTAAAGCACAAGGTGCATTCATTTGGACAACAGCAACAGTCTGAGGTGCGGGCCAGAACCAAGAGGCAGACAACATAGGGAGGGCGTTTCCCCCCTCTGCCCACCATTTTAAAACCTAACCCTAACCCTAACCCTAACCCTAACCCTAACCCTAACCCTAACCCTAACCCTAACCCTAACCCTAACCCTAATGCAGCGTAACCCTAACCCTAACCCTAACCCTAACCCTAACCCTAACCCTAACCCTAACCCTAACCCTAACCCTAACCCTAATGCAACCCTAACCCTAACCCTAACCCTAACCCTAACCCTAACCCTAACCCTAACCCTAACCCTAACCCTAACCCTAACCCTAATGCATTCACTAACCCTAACCCTAACCCTAACCCTAACCCTAACCCTAACCCTAACCCTAACCCTAACCCTAACCCTAACCCAGGAACTGATTATAACCCCAGAGGGGGATCAAAGGATTACGGATCAAGAAATTACTAAGAAGCGATCGGCAAGAAAAAGAAGCCAGGTGGTAAGGTAAAGCGTGGGCCAACCAAAAGTGGCAGGTATAAGTGACAAGAAGCTCAAGGGATGAGTGAGAATACGAACACAAGAGGGTGTAACTACCCTCCTGCCCACACCATACAACCTAACATTCAGGAGTGACACGCTTTACATTACCACAGACAAAAAAAGATATAAATGCCAAGAAAAGAAAACCCAGAGAATATATCTTGCAAATACCTTAAATCTAAACTTGATCAGTGAGGTAGATGGTTAAATAACTTTTTGTTCCCCTTTTGCCCCCCCCACAAAAAAAGCAGCAAGCAACTTATAAAAATAGGGAGCACCAAGGAGGTTTTTTTAAATTTTAAAATCTAAAATATTTAAAAGGTGCACTTAAAATAAAGCATGGCTGGAAATGTGGGTCTGACAGACATGGAACTCATCTTCCCAAACCCCCCCCCCCCCCCACGAGGTTTGGGACAGCAATAAGGGCACAAAAGATTACATATTTTTTTAAAAAGTTGTAGTTCCCATAGACACGGTCTCTGGACATGGATGCGGGGACGGCCCCTTTAAGAGATGCCTGGTGCTGCGGGGACGGCCCCTTTAAGAGATGCCTGGTGCTGCGGGGAACGCGACAGCAGGGAGCTGCTGGATATCGACCTCGGTTTTTTTAAAAGAAACCCTTTCCCCGGGGATCTGGAGGAGTTGGGGACACGGGTGAGAATCCGATAACTTTATCTAGTCTTTAGATTTTGAGCGTTCACCGGGTGATTTTTATCTTTGAAATCGGGTTTTTTTCTCAGCGACTGAAAAGCGAGCGCCGCGTGAGGCATTCTGGGATATGGAGTTCTCTCGGGTCAAACACGAGGGCAAGACCCGTAAATAAAAGGGTTTACTTGGTCTCTCTGGGGCTGGGGGACCTTTCTTTCCCCCTCCTCTCCCCCCGGGGGGCGGGTGGCAGCGGTTACGGGAGTTTTTATGGGGAATCGGACCTTGGAAATCAAAACTTTGTTCCACGCGGCCGCTGAAAAGCGAGCGCCGCGTGAGGCATTCTGGGATATGGAGTTCTCTCGGGTCAAACACGAGGGCAACGCTCTTAAATAAAAGGGTTTACTTTGGTTTTTTGGGGCTGGGGGACCTTTCTTTCCCCCTCCTCTCCCCCCGGGGGGTGGGTGGCGGCGGATTCGGGAGTTTTTTTGGGAATCGGACCTTGGAAATCGGTTTTTTTTCTGCGCGGCCGCTGAAAAGCGAGCGACGCGTGAGGCATTCTGGGAGATTGAGTTTCGTTTAACGAGCGATCGGGTTTAAAAAGGAGGAAATCGGTGGGAAGTTTAATTAATTGTTTAAAATACCCTCATAATTAAAAGGCATAGCCGGAGGTGGGGGTTTGGAGAAGTAGCTTCATGTTTTTATTTAAAAAATGAGGTGAGGCGGACAGGTAATCAAGCCCCGGGGTCAGCAGACAGTCAGACTCCGTGGCGCCAGAATGACCTGGAGCATTAAAACAGATTCAAAGGTTAAAAAGCAATATTTTTAAAAACATTACCTCAAAAAAAATAACCCCAAACATCTAAGATAAACTAAAGGAACATTAAAACATTAGGTTAAAAAAATATAATTTAAAAATAACGAACACGTGGAGCGAAGGGGGCGGGGCCAGCCCTGCATGAGACAGGACTCATTACATACAGGACAGAAATTCTAACCAATCCCAGGTCAAGGCGAGCCTGCTTGTGGGCGGGAACAAAACTTCAGCCAACAGTAGCACACAGGGGAGGGGCCAGTCCAAGGCTCCGGACTTATAAGCGGCTGTAAACAAAGTTAAAATCCTTTCTCCCTGATGAAGCTTAAGGATAAGCGAAACGTCGGAGAAAAAAAGATTCCAGGCCGGAGAACTTACTGAACGAAAGAGTTTTTGGATAGTACTGTTGCAGGCAGAGAACCATCGAAGCCAGAGAGCCACCGGAGGGGAGGTGAGACCGGTGGAAAAAGAGCCTTTCCAGGCGGGACAGCCGGCTGAGCTGGGGAGTGTTTGGAGGACGCAGTCCCAGGCAGGAGACCATCTGAGCCAGGGAGCCACCGTGGGGTGAGATTACAGTTACTAGCGGGGACCTCTATTACCAAATAGAAGCTAGTAACATCTTTTAAAACCTTTTGCACCTTTCTACACCCAGGGAATGGCTAACACTATGCGGAACACATGCAGGTTGTCTGACAACCGTACGCATATGAGGTCGGACCCTGGTACACATAGGTGTCTCCCCGTAGCCAGGGATGAATTTGCTACAACAGTGAGAATAATTTATAGAATTTTCCAGACAATCCACCATCTAATATTCTTAAAGGGCCAGAATCAGCCCCCTAAGGGCATCTTAAAACAAGCTGATAAACTAACATGCTTTATAAAACCGGCAAAACCGTCACAGGAAACCCTAACCAAATTGGCTTTGAATTCAGAAAATTGGGCAAAACAGACCAGACAGATTCTAATTGAGCACTATACAACAAACCTGGAAGAATTAGAAAATGAATTTGCTCAGGCTGCAGTGACAGAGCGCCTGGAAGAAATGATGGCGAAAGCCACTAATTGGATTAAAAAGAGTCTTAGACATAAATTCAAAATTCAATCAATTGATGAGGCAAAGAGACATGTGGTGGGATTAGCATCACGGTTGACAGAGCAAGGGACCAGCACACAATTGAGGACAGAACAGCGGACCGGCATACGGACTAGGACGCCCCCACGCCATAGGCCAAATACCTGGGCAGCCTTGTTCCACCAGCCTGCGATCACAGCCCCCTCATGCCGCAGACGGACTGAAAACCCCCCCCCACCCCGTGGGCCAGCTGCCACGACTTTGTCACGCCACCGACGGACACCCCCACCCCGTGAGCCAACTGCCACAACCTCGTCAAGCCACCGACACACCCCCCCACCCTTTGAGCCAGCTGCCATGACTTCAGCACGCCACCGGCAGACCCCCCCACCCCTTGCACCAGTTGCCACGACTTCGTCACACCACCAACACACCCCCCCACCCTTGGAGCCAGCTGCCATGACTTCGTCATGCCACCGATGGACCCCCCCACCCCTTGCACCAGTTGCCACGACTTCGTCACACCACCAACACACACCCCCACCCTTTGAGCCAGCTGCCATGACTTCGTCACGCCACCGACAGACCCCCCCACCCCGTGGGCCAGCGACCCCGACTTCATCACACCACCAGCAGACCACTGAAACCCCCCCTTCCTTGCGGTCCAGGGCAGTGACCCCCCCTTCCCCGCCATCCAGGGCGGCGACTAGCCCTACCCCACCCCACAGGCCAAGGACCAGGATTTCCAATGTGGCCATCATTAGGGACCTGGACATCACACTTGGCTCTCAAGAGCCTGAGCCACGTAGACCCCAGCACTACATGGGGAACCAACATCAGACCGTATTAAACCAAATCACTAGGGATTCCTCAGACCCAAAACAAACAGAAGGGAGAACCCCTCCTACACCAGGGACAAATCCATGCACAACATTCCTGTACCCCAAAACCAGGGTCATGTACCAACCGCTCCCACAGAGACAAAAGAAAGACTGTACCAAACCAACCATCCCAAGAAATACAGCAGTTCTAGAGCCCGAGATCAGTGTCACAAAACAACCCTTTCCACAGAAACAAAGGAGCGACCAGACCGGACAGGTAAACCCAATAGACACAGAAATGAGGACAGGAACAATGAGAGCCCAGACAGACAACACAGTAGGAGAGGCAGAAATAGCTGAAGCCGAGGTAGGGAACACAATAGGGGAGGCAGGGGTAGCAGACATAGAAACAGAAAACACACCAACAGGGGCAGAACCTGACTCTGAAGGGGAAGATGCACAGAGAGTGACGAGGCACCCCAACACCAGCCGAAAAAACATTACCTGGAAATTGGAACCCAGAAAATCAATTTTAATAATAGGAGATTCCAACCTCTCCAAGATAAAAAGATGCCCAAATCCCACCACCCAAATTGATAGCTTTCCAGGAGCTAAATTCATTCATGTCACAGCAATTCTGGACAAATTGGAACCCTGTCCGGAGACCAAAAAGGTGGTGCTCTCAGTTGGCATTAATAATCGAACGCAGAGACCACTGACTGCAACCAAGCAACTGCAGTCATTACTTAAATTGGCTAAGAGCACATTCCCAAATGCTCAGATCTGGGTGCCGGAAATTAACTTCAGTAACTTACTTCCAGAAACAGAGAGGGATACAATCAGAGGAATTAACCAGCATATAAAAAAACAGAATTACATACCAGCAATTAATGCTAGATCCTTTAAAGTGGGGGCTGACCACATCCATTGGACAGATAGCACTGCCCATAACATAATAAACCAGTGGATGAAGTCTTTAAACTAAAAAGGACATTAACCCAAGAGAAGGGTAGATTACACCTGGGAAAAACTGTTATTAATATTTCCCAACTCTTTAACCCCACAGAGGTACAGGAGAGGGTTTTAAACAAGGGCCTTACATTTGTTCCAACCCCAAAACATTGTAAAGTACAAATTCAGGAAGATCTGAAAAGGTTTTACAGGAGAGTAAAACTGACCGATTACTTTAGCGATTCAGAAACAGACAAGCAACCTTTTACACCACCATCAGAATGGACCCCACCAAACAATAAAATAGAGCCAGAAATCCTAAACTTTATTAAACAGACTCAATCACAAATTGAAAAAATCCCTAAACAGACAGACAAGCAAAACCTCACTGAAAGAGAGAGACGGGCAATCATAGAACTTAGAAACAATCTAGATATAATCATAAAACCAGCAGATAAGGGCAGTAGTATAGTGATCATGGATAGGCAACAGTATCTACTTGAAGCTCACAGACAGCTTAATAATACAGCCCACTACACGAAATTAGCAGGACCAATTTACCAGGACACACGAAAAGAGATTGGAAACATTTTAACAGAACTAAAGAAATCTAAACACTTGAATCAGAAACAAGTGGAATACCTAAGGGGGGAACAACCACAACCCAGAAAATTCTACATACTACCCAAAATACACAAGCACCCTGACACATGGACTGTACCAGGAGAAATACCACCAGGAAGACCCATTGTGTCAGACTGTGGTAGTGAATCCTACAGGATAGCAGAATACATTGACTCATTCCTAAACCCCTTATCACAGAAGCACCCTAGCTACATTAAAGACACTTACCACTTCATAGAAATAGTGAACTCACTGACCGTACCCCCGAACGCAATACTCTTTACCATGGACATTGAAAGCCTATACACAAACATAGAAACAGACAGAGGCATACAGGCAGTGGAAAATATCCTTAGAAAGTTCCCCCAACCCCACAGACCAGATGCAGCCATAATCCAGCTATTACACCTAGGATTAACAAAAAATGACTTTGAATTCCAGGAGCAATTCTACCTACAGATTAAGGGCACGGCTATGGGCAAGAAATTTGCCCCGGCCTACGCAAACATATACATGGCAGACTGGGAAAACACCGTCTTTGAAAAGTGTTCCAAGCTCCCGATGTGTTATTACAGATACCTGGATGACATATGGGGAGTCTGGACTCACACAGAAACAGAATTGCAAGAATTTGTAGGTATTCTCAACAGTCACCACCAATCTATTAAACTTAAAGTTACAACACATAGAGAAAGTGTGGATTTCCTGGACACCACAGTATTTAAATTACAACAGGAGAATAACAGCCACAAGCTAGCAACAAAGGTATTCTTTAAAGAAACAGACACACACACACTCCTGCACATAAACAGCCACCATCCAAAACATACCTTTCGGGGGCTGGTGAAGTCACAACTGACACGTTTTCACCGCATATGCACAAACGGAGAGGACTTTAGGGAAGCCACCACAACCCTATTTACTGCACTGAGACAGAGAGGTTACACAAAAAGGTTCCTCAGGCACCTTAAGTCTGATTTCCTGAGGGGACTGAATAGCCCACGGCCAAACAGAGAAGTAGCAAGACTACCACTGATAACGACATACGATACAATGACCAAACTAATACACGGAGTGATTAAAACCCAATTTGGGAAACTAAAAGAGGATGTTGACACACTTAGTCGATACCACATAACGTCGGCATACAAAAGAACTCGGAACCTTCGCGACATGCTGGTTCGGAGCAGGATAAGAAAACAGACAACCCAGAACTGCACAAACCCAAAATGTGGGACGTGTAAATACCTAATAATCCGCAAAATGATACAAAATAGACACACAGGAAAAGCAGCCCTAATTAAACAAAGAATTACATGTGAACAGCACAATGCTGTTTATGCAATTCGATGCAAACAATGCCACATCTTGTATGTAGGAGAAACAGGGAATAGTCTAAGGATGAGGCTCACAGGGCACCTCAGTGCTATTAGAACAAAGGATGTATACAAACCTACCTCCCGACACTTCATGGAGCATGGTCTTGAATCCCTGGAATTTATGGGGTTGGAGACCAACATGAACTGGACAACCTCACAAAGGAAGAGGAGGGAAAAACACTGGATAACAACCCTACAAACTCAGTTACCAAAGGGCTTAAATCAGATCTAAAATGGGGGAAATCCAACATCAAAAAACAAAACTGCCCCGACCTTAATTACCACAAATCCCAACCCCAACTTGATAAACCTCCCAAACCGCAACCACACCACACCCTACCCTAATCACAATAAACAGAGCTAACCCCTACTGTTTAAGCTAACCAAAACCACTAAACCCCACACTGCCCACAACAAACAGACCAAAGCCCCAACCCTAACTACAAACAGACCACATCCATATCCCAAATCCTAACTCCAAATGCACCCCACTCTACCCCTAAAGCCTAACCGTAACTCTAATACAGCAAACCTAATCTCCCACCCCACCCCTAAAATCTAAGCCTAACACACCCCACCCTACTCCTAAACCCTGACCCTCACTTAACCCTACCCCTAATGCAACCCTAACCCATAACTCCAACCCCCCAGCCCTGAATCTAATCACAACTCTCCAAATGCACCCCACTCTACCCCTAAAGCCTAACCGTAACTCTAATACAGCAAACCTAATCTCCCACCCCACCCCTAAAATCTAAGCCTAACACACCCCACCCTACTCCTAAACCCTGACCCTCACTTAACCCTACCCCTAATGCAACCCTAACCCATAACTCCAACCCCCCAGCCCTGAATCTAATCCCCTACCCTGATGCACCCTACCCTACCCCTAAACACCTAACCCTAACCCTGATGCACCCTACCCTACCCCTAAACACCTAACCCTAACCCTGATGCACCCAACCCTACCCCTAAAACATAACCCTAACCCCACCCCACCCCTAAACACCTAACCCTAACCCTGATGCACCCCAACCTAACCCCAATATAGCCCTGAACCTAACTGCGACCCTGACCCTCACCTAACCCCAACACTAACCCCAGTGCAGCAACCCTAACCCTAACCTGAACCCCCCAACCTCAATACAACATAACCCTAACACTATGTAAAATAAAGGGTAGAGTTCCAACACCAATAATAATAACTAAATACGACATAGAGGCCATAAATTGGCAAAACCCAGGAACTGATTATAACCCCAGAGGGGGATCAAAGGATTACGGATCAAGAAATTACTAAGAAGCGATCGGCAAGAAAAAGAAGCCAGGTGGTAAGGTAAAGCGTGGGCCAACCAAAAGTGGCAGGTATAAGTGACAAGAAGCTCAAGGGATGAGTGAGAATACGAACACAAGAGGGTGTAACTACCCTCCTGCCCACACCATACAACCTAACATTCAGGAGTGACACGCTTTACATTACCACAGACAAAAAAAGATATAAATGCCAAGAAAAGAAAACCCAGAGAATATATCTTGCAAATACCTTAAATCTAAACTTGATCAGTGAGGTAGATGGTTAAATAACTTTTTGTTCCCCTTTTGCCCCCCCCACAAAAAAAGCAGCAAGCAACTTATAAAAATAGGGAGCACCAAGGAGGTTTTTTTAAATTTTAAAATCTAAAATATTTAAAAGGTGCACTTAAAATAAAGCATGGCTGGAAATGTGGGTCTGACAGACATGGAACTCATCTTCCCAAACCCCCCCCCCCCCCACGAGGTTTGGGACAGCAATAAGGGCACAAAAGATTACATATTTTTTTAAAAAGTTGTAGTTCCCATAGACACGGTCTCTGGACATGGATGCGGGGACGGCCCCTTTAAGAGATGCCTGGTGCTGCGGGGACGGCCCCTTTAAGAGATGCCTGGTGCTGCGGGGAACGCGACAGCAGGGAGCTGCTGGATATCGACCTCGGTTTTTTTAAAAGAAACCCTTTCCCCGGGGATCTGGAGGAGTTGGGGACACGGGTGAGAATCCGATAACTTTATCTAGTCTTTAGATTTTGAGCGTTCACCGGGTGATTTTTATCTTTGAAATCGGGTTTTTTTCTCAGCGACTGAAAAGCGAGCGCCGCGTGAGGCATTCTGGGATATGGAGTTCTCTCGGGTCAAACACGAGGGCAAGACCCGTAAATAAAAGGGTTTACTTGGTCTCTCTGGGGCTGGGGGACCTTTCTTTCCCCCTCCTCTCCCCCCGGGGGGCGGGTGGCAGCGGTTACGGGAGTTTTTATGGGGAATCGGACCTTGGAAATCAAAACTTTGTTCCACGCGGCCGCTGAAAAGCGAGCGCCGCGTGAGGCATTCTGGGATATGGAGTTCTCTCGGGTCAAACACGAGGGCAACGCTCTTAAATAAAAGGGTTTACTTTGGTTTTTTGGGGCTGGGGGACCTTTCTTTCCCCCTCCTCTCCCCCCGGGGGGTGGGTGGCGGCGGATTCGGGAGTTTTTTTGGGAATCGGACCTTGGAAATCGGTTTTTTTTCTGCGCGGCCGCTGAAAAGCGAGCGACGCGTGAGGCATTCTGGGAGATTGAGTTTCGTTTAACGAGCGATCGGGTTTAAAAAGGAGGAAATCGGTGGGAAGTTTAATTAATTGTTTAAAATACCCTCATAATTAAAAGGCATAGCCGGAGGTGGGGGTTTGGAGAAGTAGCTTCATGTTTTTATTTAAAAAATGAGGTGAGGCGGACAGGTAATCAAGCCCCGGGGTCAGCAGACAGTCAGACTCCGTGGCGCCAGAATGACCTGGAGCATTAAAACAGATTCAAAGGTTAAAAAGCAATATTTTTAAAAACATTACCTCAAAAAAAATAACCCCAAACATCTAAGATAAACTAAAGGAACATTAAAACATTAGGTTAAAAAAATATAATTTAAAAATAACGAACACGTGGAGCGAAGGGGGCGGGGCCAGCCCTGCATGAGACAGGACTCATTACATACAGGACAGAAATTCTAACCAATCCCAGGTCAAGGCGAGCCTGCTTGTGGGCGGGAACAAAACTTCAGCCAACAGTAGCACACAGGGGAGGGGCCAGTCCAAGGCTCCGGACTTATAAGCGGCTGTAAACAAAGTTAAAATCCTTTCTCCCTGATGAAGCTTAAGGATAAGCGAAACGTCGGAGAAAAAAAGATTCCAGGCCGGAGAACTTACTGAACGAAAGAGTTTTTGGATAGTACTGTTGCAGGCAGAGAACCATCGAAGCCAGAGAGCCACCGGAGGGGAGGTGAGACCGGTGGAAAAAGAGCCTTTCCAGGCGGGACAGCCGGCTGAGCTGGGGAGTGTTTGGAGGACGCAGTCCCAGGCAGGAGACCATCTGAGCCAGGGAGCCACCGTGGGGTGAGATTACAGTTACTAGCGGGGACCTCTATTACCAAATAGAAGCTAGTAACATCTTTTAAAACCTTTTGCACCTTTCTACACCCAGGGAATGGCTAACACTATGCGGAACACATGCAGGTTGTCTGACAACCATACGCATATGAGGTCGGACCCTGGTACACATAGGTGTCTCCCCGTAGCCAGGGATGAATTTGCTACAACAGTGAGAATAATTTATAGAATTTTCCAGACAATCCACCATCTAATATTCTTAAAGGGCCAGAATCAGCCCCCTAAGGGCATCTTAAAACAAGCTGATAAACTAACATGCTTTATAAAACCGGCAAAACCGTCACAGGAAACCCTAACCAAATTGGCTTTGAATTCAGAAAATTGGGCAAAACAGACCAGACAGATTCTAATTGAGCACTATACAACAAACCTGGAAGAATTAGAAAATGAATTTGCTCAGGCTGCAGTGACAGAGCGCCTGGAAGAAATGATGGCGAAAGCCACTAATTGGATTAAAAAGAGTCTTAGACATAAATTCAAAATTCAATCAATTGATGAGGCAAAGAGACATGTGGTGGGATTAGCATCACGGTTGACAGAGCAAGGGACCAGCACACAATTGAGGACAGAACAGCGGACCGGCATACGGACTAGGACGCCCCCACGCCATAGGCCAAATACCTGGGCAGCCTTGTTCCACCAGCCTGCGATCACAGCCCCCTCATGCCGCAGACGGACTGAAAACCCCCCCCCACCCCGTGGGCCAGCTGCCACGACTTTGTCACGCCACCGACGGACACCCCCACCCCGTGAGCCAACTGCCACAACCTCGTCAAGCCACCGACACACCCCCCCACCCTTTGAGCCAGCTGCCATGACTTCAGCACGCCACCGGCAGACCCCCCCACCCCTTGCACCAGTTGCCACGACTTCGTCACACCACCAACACACCCCCCCACCCTTGGAGCCAGCTGCCATGACTTCGTCATGCCACCGATGGACCCCCCCACCCCTTGCACCAGTTGCCACGACTTCGTCACACCACCAACACACACCCCCACCCTTTGAGCCAGCTGCCATGACTTCGTCACGCCACCGACAGACCCCCCCACCCCGTGGGCCAGCGACCCCGACTTCATCACACCACCAGCAGACCACTGAAACCCCCCCTTCCTTGCGGTCCAGGGCAGTGACCCCCCCTTCCCCGCCATCCAGGGCGGCGACTAGCCCTACCCCACCCCACAGGCCAAGGACCAGGATTTCCAATGTGGCCATCATTAGGGACCTGGACATCACACTTGGCTCTCAAGAGCCTGAGCCACGTAGACCCCAGCACTACATGGGGAACCAACATCAGACCGTATTAAACCAAATCACTAGGGATTCCTCAGACCCAAAACAAACAGAAGGGAGAACCCCTCCTACACCAGGGACAAATCCATGCACAACATTCCTGTACCCCAAAACCAGGGTCATGTACCAACCGCTCCCACAGAGACAAAAGAAAGACTGTACCAAACCAACCATCCCAAGAAATACAGCAGTTCTAGAGCCCGAGATCAGTGTCACAAAACAACCCTTTCCACAGAAACAAAGGAGCGACCAGACCGGACAGGTAAACCCAATAGACACAGAAATGAGGACAGGAACAATGAGAGCCCAGACAGACAACACAGTAGGAGAGGCAGAAATAGCTGAAGCCGAGGTAGGGAACACAATAGGGGAGGCAGGGGTAGCAGACATAGAAACAGAAAACACACCAACAGGGGCAGAACCTGACTCTGAAGGGGAAGATGCACAGAGAGTGACGAGGCACCCCAACACCAGCCGAAAAAACATTACCTGGAAATTGGAACCCAGAAAATCAATTTTAATAATAGGAGATTCCAACCTCTCCAAGATAAAAAGATGCCCAAATCCCACCACCCAAATTGATAGCTTTCCAGGAGCTAAATTCATTCATGTCACAGCAATTCTGGACAAATTGGAACCCTGTCCGGAGACCAAAAAGGTGGTGCTCTCAGTTGGCATTAATAATCGAACGCAGAGACCACTGACTGCAACCAAGCAACTGCAGTCATTACTTAAATTGGCTAAGAGCACATTCCCAAATGCTCAGATCTGGGTGCCGGAAATTAACTTCAGTAACTTACTTCCAGAAACAGAGAGGGATACAATCAGAGGAATTAACCAGCATATAAAAAAACAGAATTACATACCAGCAATTAATGCTAGATCCTTTAAAGTGGGGGCTGACCACATCCATTGGACAGATAGCACTGCCCATAACATAATAAACCAGTGGATGAAGTCTTTAAACTAAAAAGGACATTAACCCAAGAGAAGGGTAGATTACACCTGGGAAAAACTGTTATTAATATTTCCCAACTCTTTAACCCCACAGAGGTACAGGAGAGGGTTTTAAACAAGGGCCTTACATTTGTTCCAACCCCAAAACATTGTAAAGTACAAATTCAGGAAGATCTGAAAAGGTTTTACAGGAGAGTAAAACTGACCGATTACTTTAGCGATTCAGAAACAGACAAGCAACCTTTTACACCACCATCAGAATGGACCCCACCAAACAATAAAATAGAGCCAGAAATCCTAAACTTTATTAAACAGACTCAATCACAAATTGAAAAAATCCCTAAACAGACAGACAAGCAAAACCTCACTGAAAGAGAGAGACGGGCAATCATAGAACTTAGAAACAATCTAGATATAATCATAAAACCAGCAGATAAGGGCAGTAGTATAGTGATCATGGATAGGCAACAGTATCTACTTGAAGCTCACAGACAGCTTAATAATACAGCCCACTACACGAAATTAGCAGGACCAATTTACCAGGACACACGAAAAGAGATTGGAAACATTTTAACAGAACTAAAGAAATCTAAACACTTGAATCAGAAACAAGTGGAATACCTAAGGGGGGAACAACCACAACCCAGAAAATTCTACATACTACCCAAAATACACAAGCACCCTGACACATGGACTGTACCAGGAGAAATACCACCAGGAAGACCCATTGTGTCAGACTGTGGTAGTGAATCCTACAGGATAGCAGAATACATTGACTCATTCCTAAACCCCTTATCACAGAAGCACCCTAGCTACATTAAAGACACTTACCACTTCATAGAAATAGTGAACTCACTGACCGTACCCCCGAACGCAATACTCTTTACCATGGACATTGAAAGCCTATACACAAACATAGAAACAGACAGAGGCATACAGGCAGTGGAAAATATCCTTAGAAAGTTCCCCCAACCCCACAGACCAGATGCAGCCATAATCCAGCTATTACACCTAGGATTAACAAAAAATGACTTTGAATTCCAGGAGCAATTCTACCTACAGATTAAGGGCACGGCTATGGGCAAGAAATTTGCCCCGGCCTACGCAAACATATACATGGCAGACTGGGAAAACACCGTCTTTGAAAAGTGTTCCAAGCTCCCGATGTGTTATTACAGATACCTGGATGACATATGGGGAGTCTGGACTCACACAGAAACAGAATTGCAAGAATTTGTAGGTATTCTCAACAGTCACCACCAATCTATTAAACTTAAAGTTACAACACATAGAGAAAGTGTGGATTTCCTGGACACCACAGTATTTAAATTACAACAGGAGAATAACAGCCACAAGCTAGCAACAAAGGTATTCTTTAAAGAAACAGACACACACACACTCCTGCACATAAACAGCCACCATCCAAAACATACCTTTCGGGGGCTGGTGAAGTCACAACTGACACGTTTTCACCGCATATGCACAAACGGAGAGGACTTTAGGGAAGCCACCACAACCCTATTTACTGCACTGAGACAGAGAGGTTACACAAAAAGGTTCCTCAGGCACCTTAAGTCTGATTTCCTGAGGGGACTGAATAGCCCACGGCCAAACAGAGAAGTAGCAAGACTACCACTGATAACGACATACGATACAATGACCAAACTAATACACGGAGTGATTAAAACCCAATTTGGGAAACTAAAAGAGGATGTTGACACACTTAGTCGATACCACATAACGTCGGCATACAAAAGAACTCGGAACCTTCGCGACATGCTGGTTCGGAGCAGGATAAGAAAACAGACAACCCAGAACTGCACAAACCCAAAATGTGGGACGTGTAAATACCTAATAATCCGCAAAATGATACAAAATAGACACACAGGAAAAGCAGCCCTAATTAAACAAAGAATTACATGTGAACAGCACAATGCTGTTTATGCAATTCGATGCAAACAATGCCACATCTTGTATGTAGGAGAAACAGGGAATAGTCTAAGGATGAGGCTCACAGGGCACCTCAGTGCTATTAGAACAAAGGATGTATACAAACCTACCTCCCGACACTTCATGGAGCATGGTCTTGAATCCCTGGAATTTATGGGGTTGGAGACCAACATGAACTGGACAACCTCACAAAGGAAGAGGAGGGAAAAACACTGGATAACAACCCTACAAACTCAGTTACCAAAGGGCTTAAATCAGATCTAAAATGGGGGAAATCCAACATCAAAAAACAAAACTGCCCCGACCTTAATTACCACAAATCCCAACCCCAACTTGATAAACCTCCCAAACCGCAACCACACCACACCCTACCCTAATCACAATAAACAGAGCTAACCCCTACTGTTTAAGCTAACCAAAACCACTAAACCCCACACTGCCCACAACAAACAGACCAAAGCCCCAACCCTAACTACAAACAGACCACATCCATATCCCAAATCCTAACTCCAAATGCACCCCACTCTACCCCTAAAGCCTAACCGTAACTCTAATACAGCAAACCTAATCTCCCACCCCACCCCTAAAATCTAAGCCTAACACACCCCACCCTACTCCTAAACCCTGACCCTCACTTAACCCTACCCCTAATGCAACCCTAACCCATAACTCCAACCCCCCAGCCCTGAATCTAATCACAACTCTCCAAATGCACCCCACTCTACCCCTAAAGCCTAACCGTAACTCTAATACAGCAAACCTAATCTCCCACCCCACCCCTAAAATCTAAGCCTAACACACCCCACCCTACTCCTAAACCCTGACCCTCACTTAACCCTACCCCTAATGCAACCCTAACCCATAACTCCAACCCCCCAGCCCTGAATCTAATCCCCTACCCTGATGCACCCTACCCTACCCCTAAACACCTAACCCTAACCCTGATGCACCCTACCCTACCCCTAAACACCTAACCCTAACCCTGATGCACCCAACCCTACCCCTAAAACATAACCCTAACCCCACCCCACCCCTAAACACCTAACCCTAACCCTGATGCACCCCAACCTAACCCCAATATAGCCCTGAACCTAACTGCGACCCTGACCCTCACCTAACCCCAACACTAACCCCAGTGCAGCAACCCTAACCCTAACCTGAACCCCCCAACCTCAATACAACATAACCCTAACACTATGTAAAATAAAGGGTAGAGTTCCAACACCAATAATAATAACTAAATACGACATAGAGGCCATAAATTGGCAAAACCCAGGAACTGATTATAACCCCAGAGGGGGATCAAAGGATTACGGATCAAGAAATTACTAAGAAGCGATCGGCAAGAAAAAGAAGCCAGGTGGTAAGGTAAAGCGTGGGCCAACCAAAAGTGGCAGGTATAAGTGACAAGAAGCTCAAGGGATGAGTGAGAATACGAACACAAGAGGGTGTAACTACCCTCCTGCCCACACCATACAACCTAACCCTAACCCTAACCCTAACCCTAACCCTAACCCTAACCCTAACCCTAATGCAGCGTAACCCTAACCCTAACCCTAACCCTAACCCTAACCCTAACCCTAATGCAACCCTAACCCTAACCCTAACCCTAACCCTAACCCTAATGCATTCACTAACCCTAACCCTAACCCTAACCCTAACCCTAACCCTAACCCTAATGCAGTGTACCCTAACCCTAACCCTAACCCTAACCCTAACCCTAATGCAGCGTAACCCTAACCCTAACCCTAACCCTAACCCTAACCCTAACCCTAACCCTAACCCTAATGCAGCGTAACCCTAACCCTAACCCTAACCCTAACCCTAACCCTAACCCTAATGCAGCGTAACCCTAACCCTAACCCTAACCCTAACCCTAACCCTAACCCTAACCCTAATGCAGTAACCCTAACCCTAACCCTAACCCTAACCCTAACCCTAACCCTAACCCTAACCCTAATGCAGCGTAACCCTAACCCTAACCCTAACCCTAACCCTAACCCTAACCCTAACCCTAACCCTAACACTAACCCTAACCCTAACCCTAACCCTAACCCTAACCCTAACCCTAACCCTAACCCTAATGCAGCGTAACCCTAACCCTAACCCTAACCCTAACCCTAACCCTAACCCTAACCCTAACCCTAACCCTAATGCAGCGGCGAAACCGGTCGGAGTGTTCCAAGAAGGAACGATGGATGGTACTTAAGGCTGGAGGACGGGACACATTCAGTAGTAGCCAAGCAGGAACTCTGGATGGTGCCTAAAGCTAAAGCACAAGGTGCATTCATTTGGACAACAGCAACAGTCTGAGGTGCGGGCCAGAACCAAGAGGCAGACAACATAGGGAGGGCGTTTTCCCCCCTCTGCCCACCATTTTAAAACCTAACTTTTGCAAGTGACGCACTAAGGACTTGGTCTGTTTGTTTATAGCTCCCTGATGAGCCGCAAGATGGCGAAACCGGTCGGAGTGTTCCAAGAAGGAACGATGGATGGTACTTAAGGCTGGAGGACGGGACACATTCAGTAGTAGCCAAGCAGGAACTCTGGATGGTGCCTAAAGCTAAAGCACAAGGTGCATTCATTTGGACAACAGCAACAGTCTGAGGTGCGGGCCAGAACCAAGAGGCAGACAACATAGGGAGGGCGTTTTCCCCCCTCTGCCCACCATTTTAAAACCTAACTTTTGCAAGTGACGCACTAAGGACTTGGTCTGTTTGTTTATAGCTCCCTGATGAGCCGCAAGATGGCGAAACCGGTCGGAGTGTTCCAAGAAGGAACGATGGATGGTACTTAAGGCTGGAGGACGGGACACATTCAGTAGTAGCCAAGCAGGAACTCTGGATGGTGCCTAAAGCTAAAGCACAAGGTGCATTCATTTGGACAACAGCAACAGTCTGAGGTGCGGGCCAGAACCAAGAGGCAGACAACATAGGGAGGGCGTTTTCCCCCCTCTGCCCACCATTTTAAAACCTAACTTTTGCAAGTGACGCACTAAGGACTTGGTCTGTTTGTTTATAGCTCCCTGATGAGCCGCAAGATGGCGAAACCGGTCGGAGTGTTCCAAGAAGGAACGATGGATGGTACTTAAGGCTGGAGGACGGGACACATTCAGTAGTAGCCAAGCAGGAACTCTGGATGGTGCCTAAAGCTAAAGCACAAGGTGCATTCATTTGGACAACAGCAACAGTCTGAGGTGCGGGCCAGAACCAAGAGGCAGACAACATAGGGAGGGCGTTTCCCCCCTCTGCCCACCATTTTAAAACCTAACTTTTGCAAGTGACGCACTAAGGACTTGGTCTGTTTGTTTATAGCTCCCTGATGAGCCGCAAGATGGCGAAACCGGTCGGAGTGTTCCAAGAAGGAACGATGGATGGTACTTAAGGCTGGAGGACGGGACACATTCAGTAGTAGCCAAGCAGGAACTCTGGATGGTGCCTAAAGCTAAAGCACAAGGTGCATTCATTTGGACAACAGCAACAGTCTGAGGTGCGGGCCAGAACCAAGAGGCAGACAACATAGGGAGGGCGTTTTCCCCCCTCTGCCCACCATTTTAAAACCTAACTTTTGCAAGTGACGCACTAAGGACTTGGTCTGTTTGTTTATAGCTCCCTGATGAGCCGCAAGATGGCGAAACCGGTCGGAGTGTTCCAAGAAGGAACGATGGATGGTACTTAAGGCTGGAGGACGGGACACATTCAGTAGTAGCCAAGCAGGAACTCTGGATGGTGCCTAAAGCTAAAGCACAAGGTGCATTCATTTGGACAACAGCAACAGTCTGAGGTGCGGGCCAGAACCAAGAGGCAGACAACATAGGGAGGGCGTTTTCCCCCCTCTGCCCACCATTTTAAAACCTAACTTTTGCAAGTGACGCACTAAGGACTTGGTCTGTTTGTTTATAGCTCCCTGATGAGCCGCAAGATGGCGAAACCGGTCGGAGTGTTCCAAGAAGGAACGATGGATGGTACTTAAGGCTGGAGGACGGGACACATTCAGTAGTAGCCAAGCAGGAACTCTGGATGGTGCCTAAAGCTAAAGCACAAGGTGCATTCATTTGGACAACAGCAACAGTCTGAGGTGCGGGCCAGAACCAAGAGGCAGACAACATAGGGAGGGCGTTTTCCCCCCTCTGCCCACCATTTTAAAACCTAACTTTTGCAAGTGACGCACTAAGGACTTGGTCTGTTTGTTTATAGCTCCCTGATGAGCCGCAAGATGGCGAAACCGGTCGGAGTGTTCCAAGAAGGAACGATGGATGGTACTTAAGGCTGGAGGACGGGACACATTCAGTAGTAGCCAAGCAGGAACTCTGGATGGTGCCTAAAGCTAAAGCACAAGGTGCATTCATTTGGACAACAGCAACAGTCTGAGGTGCGGGCCAGAACCAAGAGGCAGACAACATAGGGAGGGCGTTTTCCCCCCTCTGCCCACCATTTTAAAACCTAACTTTTGCAAGTGACGCACTAAGGACTTGGTCTGTTTGTTTATAGCTCCCTGATGAGCCGCAAGATGGCGAAACCGGTCGGAGTGTTCCAAGAAGGAACGATGGATGGTACTTAAGGCTGGAGGACGGGACACATTCAGTAGTAGCCAAGCAGGAACTCTGGATGGTGCCTAAAGCTAAAGCACAAGGTGCATTCATTTGGACAACAGCAACAGTCTGAGGTGCGGGCCAGAACCAAGAGGCAGACAACATAGGGAGGGCGTTTTCCCCCCTCTGCCCACCATTTTAAAACCTAACTTTTGCAAGTGACGCACTAAGGACTTGGTCTGTTTGTTTATAGCTCCCTGATGAGCCGCAAGATGGCGAAACCGGTCGGAGTGTTCCAAGAAGGAACGATGGATGGTACTTAAGGCTGGAGGACGGGACACATTCAGTAGTAGCCAAGCAGGAACTCTGGATGGTGCCTAAAGCTAAAGCACAAGGTGCATTCATTTGGACAACAGCAACAGTCTGAGGTGCGGGCCAGAACCAAGAGGCAGACAACATAGGGAGGGCGTTTTCCCCCCTCTGCCCACCATTTTAAAACCTAACTTTTGCAAGTGACGCACTAAGGACTTGGTCTGTTTGTTTATAGCTCCCTGATGAGCCGCAAGATGGCGAAACCGGTCGGAGTGTTCCAAGAAGGAACGATGGATGGTACTTAAGGCTGGAGGACGGGACACATTCAGTAGTAGCCAAGCAGGAACTCTGGATGGTGCCTAAAGCTAAAGCACAAGGTGCATTCATTTGGACAACAGCAACAGTCTGAGGTGCGGGCCAGAACCAAGAGGCAGACAACATAGGGAGGGCGTTTTCCCCCCTCTGCCCACCATTTTAAAACCTAACTTTTGCAAGTGACGCACTAAGGACTTGGTCTGTTTGTTTATAGCTCCCTGATGAGCCGCAAGATGGCGAAACCGGTCGGAGTGTTCCAAGAAGGAACGATGGATGGTACTTAAGGCTGGAGGACGGGACACATTCAGTAGTAGCCAAGCAGGAACTCTGGATGGTGCCTAAAGCTAAAGCACAAGGTGCATTCATTTGGACAACAGCAACAGTCTGAGGTGCGGGCCAGAACCAAGAGGCAGACAACATAGGGAGGGCGTTTTCCCCCCTCTGCCCACCATTTTAAAACCTAACTTTTGCAAGTGACGCACTAAGGACTTGGTCTGTTTGTTTATAGCTCCCTGATGAGCCGCAAGATGGCGAAACCGGTCGGAGTGTTCCAAGAAGGAACGATGGATGGTACTTAAGGCTGGAGGACGGGACACATTCAGTAGTAGCCAAGCAGGAACTCTGGATGGTGCCTAAAGCTAAAGCACAAGGTGCATTCATTTGGACAACAGCAACAGTCTGAGGTGCGGGCCAGAACCAAGAGGCAGACAACATAGGGAGGGCGTTTTCCCCCCTCTGCCCACCATTTTAAAACCTAACTTTTGCAAGTGACGCACTAAGGACTTGGTCTGTTTGTTTATAGCTCCCTGATGAGCCGCAAGATGGCGAAACCGGTCGGAGTGTTCCAAGAAGGAACGATGGATGGTACTTAAGGCTGGAGGACGGGACACATTCAGTAGTAGCCAAGCAGGAACTCTGGATGGTGCCTAAAGCTAAAGCACAAGGTGCATTCATTTGGACAACAGCAACAGTCTGAGGTGCGGGCCAGAACCAAGAGGCAGACAACATAGGGAGGGCGTTTTCCCCCCTCTGCCCACCATTTTAAAACCTAACTTTTGCAAGTGACGCACTAAGGACTTGGTCTGTTTGTTTATAGCTCCCTGATGAGCCGCAAGATGGCGAAACCGGTCGGAGTGTTCCAAGAAGGAACGATGGATGGTACTTAAGGCTGGAGGACGGGACACATTCAGTAGTAGCCAAGCAGGAACTCTGGATGGTGCCTAAAGCTAAAGCACAAGGTGCATTCATTTGGACAACAGCAACAGTCTGAGGTGCGGGCCAGAACCAAGAGGCAGACAACATAGGGAGGGCGTTTTCCCCCCTCTGCCCACCATTTTAAAACCTAACTTTTGCAAGTGACGCACTAAGGACTTGGTCTGTTTGTTTATAGCTCCCTGATGAGCCGCAAGATGGCGAAACCGGTCGGAGTGTTCCAAGAAGGAACGATGGATGGTACTTAAGGCTGGAGGACGGGACACATTCAGTAGTAGCCAAGCAGGAACTCTGGATGGTGCCTAAAGCTAAAGCACAAGGTGCATTCATTTGGACAACAGCAACAGTCTGAGGTGCGGGCCAGAACCAAGAGGCAGACAACATAGGGAGGGCGTTTTCCCCCCTCTGCCCACCATTTTAAAACCTAACCCTAACCCTAACCCTAATGCACTAACCCTAACCCTAACCCTAACCCTAACCCTAATGCAGCCTAACCCTAACCCTAACCCTAACCCTAACCCTAACCCTAACCCTAATGCAGCGTAACCCTAACCCTAACCCTAACCCTAACCCTAATGCAGCGTAACCCTAACCCTAACCCTAACCCTAACCCTAACCCTAATGCAACCCTAACCCTAACCCTAACCCTAACCCTAACCTAATGCAGTACCCTAACCCTAACCCTAACCCTAACCCTAACCCTAATGCAGCGTAACCCTAACCCTAACCCTAACCCTAACCCTAATGCAGCGTAACCCTAACCCTAACCCTAACCCTAACCCTAATGCAGTAACCCTAACCCTAACCCTAACCCTAACCCTAACCCTAATGCAGCGTAACCCTAACCCTAACCCTAACCCTAACCCTAATGCACTAACCCTAACCCTAACCCTAACCCTAACCCTAACCCTACTAACCCTAACCCTAACCCTAACCCTAACCCTAATGCAGCAACCCTAACCCTAACCCTAACCCTAACCCTAACCCTAATGCAGCGTAACCCTAACCCTAACCCTAACCCTAACCCTAACCCTAATGCAGCGTAACCCTAACCCTAACCCTAACCCTAACCCTAACCCTAATGCAGCGTAACCCTAACCCTAACCCTAACCCTAACCCTAATTCACTAACCCTAACCCTAACCCTAACCCTAACCCTAACCCTAATGCAGCGTAACCCTAACCCTAACCCTAACCCTAACCCTAACCCTAATGCAGCGTAACCCTAACCCTAACCCTAACCCTAACCCTAATGCAGCGTAACCCTAACCCTAACCCTAACCCTAACCCTAACCCTAATGCAGCGTAACCCTAACCCTAACCCTAACCCTAATGCAGCGTAACCCTAACCCTAACCCTAACCCTAACCCTAATGCAGCGTAACCCTAACCCTAACCCTAACCCTAACCCTAACCCTAATGCAGCGTAACCCTAACCCTAACCCTAACCCTAACCCTTAACCCTAACCCTAACCCTAACCCTAACCCTAATGCACTAACCCTAACCCTAACCCTAATGCAGCGTAACCCTAACCCTAACCCTAACCCTAACCCTAATGCACTAACCCTAACCCTAACCCTAACCCTAACCCTAATGCAGCGTAACCCTAACCCTAACCCTAACCCTAACCCTAATGCAACCCTAACCCTAACCCTAACCCTAACCCTAACCCTAATGCAGCGTACCCTAACCCTAACCCTAACCCTAACCCTAATGCAGCGTAACCCTAACCCTAACCCTAACCCTAACCCTAATGC